>NC_136491.1:10966494-10971494 GCF_053919585.1 Euprymna scolopes | reverse complement strand
TTTTATTTTTATTTTTATTTCATTATGGGAAAAACAGAAAGCATAAATCAAGGGAAAAAGATTTTAAAAACAAAAAAAACAGCATAAATAACGTTGTACGATTCTAAACCGGTGTTTCCTCGTACTTTTTCTTGTGAACGCATCCGCTGCTGTGTAAATGGGAAAGAGGAATCTAATAGGGAGAAAAGATGTTTGCACTTCCATAGAATCTGACCGATTTTGGCAGTGGACTCTCACCGGAAAAAAATATAGGAATGTACCATTGTCGAGGAAGTGTAGCGGTAATGGGCTACAGTTTGTACGCATTACATTTGCATGTAATGTCATGATTTTTAATTTTATTAAGGTAAAAGTTGGAGGGGAAAAATAGATTCATTTTATTTATATAGAAGATTGATAGAAAAGACAATAGAAGAGAAGAGAAGAGAAGAGATGAGTTCAGAAATATTTAATTGTATGACAATTTTTGGTACTCCTGCAGTATTTTACCCACCGATTTCACGATCTTAGCCGAGCGTTGATCGACATCCGTCGGAAAACGCCGGAACATGGCGAGCGGTACGATACTCTATCAGCCAATCAGGGCGCTTCAAACGAACGCGCAGCAGACGAATAATTTTCATTGGAATTACACACATAGCGTTTCATTTCAGTTATTTTATTGTTCAAAGTAAAAATACACAGCCTTTCATTTCAGCTATTTAATTTAGCGATAAAAAAAAAACAAAAAACCGGGAGCTGTTGGAAACATATTTATGCGAATTTATGTGGAGACAAAAATTTGGACACAACCCTTTTGTCTCCATAATAAATCAAATCGCGGAAGGCTACCCGGTTTGGGAACGAGCTTCTTTCCACATCCTCTGAAAACCCTTTGCTCCCTACTTTGCCTCTACAGTCAGTAGAAAATCTTCCAGTTGGAACTAAAGATAAACAGTAATTGTTGTGTCCCCCCGCCCCCTACAAACATTACTGAAAAAAAAAAAAAAATTGTTACTGTTTAATAACGTTTTGTTAAAAACAAACAAAAAAAAAGCATTGAAGTGTTTATTACTGTTGCTTACCCCGCCCCCCCCCCCAAAAAAAAACTATCGGAAAACAAAATGAACCAAAAAAAAAAAAAAATATTCAACAAAATAAATTTATTTTACTTTAAAAAAACTTACGGTAAGTGTTTGTGATTTATTTTATCCAAATTTTTCTGTATTAATTTTATCCATTTTGTTGTGTGTGTGTGTAATATCTTTTCCTTGTAATGTTGTTGCTATTCACATACTTTTAGCGTTCTTGCGCCGTAGCTCCGAATTCTCGGCTTTCGTCGGCGTTAACGCCGAAAGCGTTCGTCAACGCTCGGCTAAGATCGTGAAATCGGTGGGTAAAATACTGCAGGAGTACCCAATTTTTTGTGTATTCTCATAATACCAGAAAACGCAATTTTAAACGCAATTTTACACGCATTTCTTTTTCTATTTAAATAATTCAGCGCATGTTATGCAACGTTTGGAGTAAAACCGCTAAAACATTTTTCTAATTCAATTACAATATAACGATACATTTAGAATAAATAGATTTTCACCCCCAAAACAGCATTTTTATAACTTTACCCGAAACAACGCTCAAAACGAGGGTTTGTCATCTGCCGTTAGTGAGCCTGGGAGGGAGTTATGTAAGAAGAAAAAATCAGAATTATAATTCTAAATATCTGGATGTGATACATAAAAATATTATGTGCAGATAAACACACGGCAGAGTTTCTCTTAAACACCCCCCCATATATATATATATATATATATATATATATATGTGTGTGTGTTTTTAAAAATTACAATTATATATATATATATATATATATATATATATATATATATATATATATATATATATTTGTAGTAGAGATTCAGAATGTTGTCACAATGCAGGGATTGAAATATGGTCGCTGTTGGTAAGAGAAGACGAGAACAAGTGGCGATTTACAAATCAATAAGTACATACATATATTTTATATATGCATATATTTATTCAGTTGTATTAGTAAAATGTCTTACTTGTTATGTCTGCAACATATTCCATTAATAATTTCGGAAAAAAATTCCCTTTTCAAATGATGGACGTAACAGATCGATTCAAATCATGCTAGATGATGGAGCGGAAGTTGAGTAGCTATGTGAGTAGGGGGATTTATCTATGGTCTTATTAGGTAATTAACATGTTTAATTTTTTATAAAAATCCCTACTACATACCTATCCCACACAATGCTTCAAGCAAACTACATATCAATCATATATATATATATATATATATATATATATATATATATATATATATATATATATATACATATATATATATATATATGATATTGTCGACAGTAATGGCGTTTTAGGACATTGGTATGGAATTTAAAAACCTGTAATATCATCCTGATTATAAACCTTACAATAACAATTACACGCTTTTTTACATAGGCGTCACCACTTATCAAGGCCGATCGGCCACTCAAGGATAAGGGCTAAATAGTGTAGAGTAGTCAAAAGGACAATATAGTAATCGATAGTAATGGAAGTTCGGTAAATTTGTTAACTTAAGTGGAACGGCTCATCAGAAACTTGTTCACGTTAGACTTGAACACAACCATATTATAGACAGCTGGAAAGCAGGAAAACGGAAGACAATTCCACAGGCGTGCAGTTCTAAGAAAGACGCTTTGATCATGGAATTTATGTTTAGGTTTAGGCACAGATAAAGAGTGGGGAAAATTATTGATAATGTTTTCAGCTAGTCTAGTGTTTCTTGTGAAAGTTTGGCGAGGGGGGCCATCGATTGAAGCTCAGTCGAACACTTTCCATGAAAATAACGATACATCAGAGACAAACTCGCAACATCTCTTCTGTGAGATAGACGTTGCAAGGAAGAGAAAAGGACATCTCCCACCAGGCCACGAAGTCTATTTTTAACCCTATCAAGGCAGGGCAAGTCTTTTCTAGCAGCTCCTGCCCATATGTGGCAACAGTATTCCATCCTTGGACGTATCTGGCTATTATATAGATAGAGAATTGCATCAGCAGTGAGATATCTACTGGATCTATAGAAGGATCCGACCATTTTTCCAGCGGCCTTGATGTACGTATTCCATTTAAGATCAGGAGTAAAGGTCAAGCCCAGAAGCCTGTCAAAACTTGAGGCCTCCCCAAGACGAGAGCCATTCATTTTAATTGATACCAGATGTGGATCAGAACGTTGATGATGTAAAGATTGAAGCTTGGTTTTAGATGCATTAAACGTAACCAGCCACTCATTTCCCCATTGTACAACGTGATCAAAATCAGAGGAGAGAGAATCGGAGAGAACTTGGTCGATTACTGTTTTAGATGTGCTACCATAGATGGTAGTGTCGTCAGCAAAAATGTCTACGAATGATGTAAGGATTTGATTTGGAAGATCATTAATGTAGATCAGGAAAAGAGTTGGGCCCAGGATGGACCCCTGCACGTGGCAAATGCAATGTATGCAATTGAAGGTACAGGGCCAATACAATTAGTAACCGATAAGTGGTGCTCAGTAAGATAGGATGAAAACATAATTCTAATATAAACGATAAAGACTTTAGAAATTGGAATTGTAAAAAGACTTTTAGAAATAAAATGTTTTGCTAACGTGTAGGAGAATAAGAAAATAGACAAAATGGTAGGAATCTTAGTTCAATGATGAAGTGCATGCAACAAGAAAAATGATGTAAAAATACACGTTTGTTAACAATTTTTATTTTGTTAGTTGGATAGTCAGGGATGTATAATGAGGGTATATATGGTCGTTGTACGAATTAGCCATTCTATCTTAATGTGTGTATAATAGATATCCGTACGTTTCAACATACTAAACAGTTTATAGGCAGAAGTACGGATAAACAACATTCCCATTTGAGCTGGTTTAAGAACGATAAAACTTGAATCAGAAATAGTTTTGTCACATCCGCCATACTCTTGAAATGTACCCATATCTTTCCCAAGTAAAGCAACAAAGTTGTTTCATGTTTACATTTATGTTGGTTGCGAACTGTTGTTGCCGAGGTGGCACGCCGTTTTCCTCTCCACAACTCCATATGTTCAATTGCCGAATCCAGTGATTTCATGAATATTATTTCTCTGTCTGTTCCTCGCGAGTCTAACTTTCTACATTCTGCATGTAGCATAAAGATCCTTGCTGAGATTTTTCCACGTATCTTTGTTTGTTTTAACGTTCGTAGTGAAGACACAACAATAAGGATGACCTTTCAGTCATCAAGCTATGTTTATGAATAATATTAAATGTAAATATTAAACCTCTAGATTGTGTTTGACAATCATATCATTCCTACTGACATTCTAATTTTATTAATTATAATGAACGAACCTTATGTTACATTCAGTTTTTTTTCCGCTAGACTAACATATTTTGTCTTATAACTTACACGGGTTGGGATGGTTAAGAAAAATGGAGAAGAAGTTTTCAAATACAGAAACAAAGTATATACAATGTGAAAAACAATATATAATTCCATTGTTCATTCAAATAAAATATTTAACATAAAAGCGAAAATTATAACAAAGTTAAAAATTATGAATAAGGAAAAAAAAGTAGAATCTTAAATGTTTTACCTCTGCATTTAAAGTAAATCTATAAAACCAATGAGGCTGTCATTAATTTCGTTGTGAAACCCAACTTATTTTATAATACAATACAGCACATTGTGTCTCGAAAGAAATCAGGTTGTTTTATTCTAACTACAATATATTTCCTCTATCATCAACTTGTACTTACTTTTTACATATACCTGTAAAATAATACATTTTACATGAATAGGACTTTTTTACATTATGTTGGACTTGAAGACATCGCAGTTGTATTCATGTGAGAAACAGACAAACGAAAGAGAGTCCGACAGGCGTGCACTTCTAAGAAAGAAGTTTTGTTCATGGAATCTACGCTTTGATTTAGGCACAGATTAAGGGTGGGGAAAATT
>NC_136491.1:10888994-10961494 GCF_053919585.1 Euprymna scolopes | reverse complement strand
GATAGGCAAGACGCATGTGCCGGTTGCTCCATGAAAGACTTTAACACTCCCTCTGCCGGACAATCTTCCAACTGCAGTACAACTGCACCTTTCTAAATATGTATTATCTTTTCGTTTTAAGATATTTGCTTTACATTTACTTTCTGCAACAGTGACGACGGAATTTCGAAAAAAGATTTACGTAGTGGTATTCGGGAAATACTTACTCGTCAAAGATTGAAAAAAAATTCATGCGGGAATTCAATGTTTAAAACGCAGCAACTACGAAATTGCCGAACGCGATATTCAAGCGCTGGATACTTGCAAAACACCAATATCTTTTGTGACTACTTGAAAAGGAAAGTCAGAACCCGGGACACTTGAAAAAAAAGAGCAAGCACTTTATTTCAAAGTGCCTACGAAAAACAAAACTTGAAAATACAGTAACCCTTTCTGCAAAGTGCACGCAAAAGTGTTTCGCTAGGATACCGTGAACTTATTAGGGAGACTATTTTGAAAGAAAAAGTAATTTTTTTCCTCAGTGTACTAAGAAGGGATTTTTTTTCTTTCTTATACGTAACAAAAGGAATCGGTTGTTCGTAGTTATTAAAGAAAGGAAATTGTAAAAGTGACTGACTTATAATTTGAAATACAAAATGGAGAATCTTATCAAGTTATTCGCAGAAATGCAAATGCGTCAACAAGAAAGAGACGAAGTACAGAGAAGGCGTCAACAAGAAAGAGACGAAAGACAACAAGAAAAAGACGAATTACAGAAAAAAAGAACTACAGGAAAGAGACGAATTACAGAAAAAAGAACTACAAGAAAGAGACGAAACACAGATTTAACGGCTTCTTAAATGTATAGAGCAAATGCAACTTGGTCCAAAAGATTTGTTGGAAAGATTAACGATTAATTCTGCACAGGAAAGCAATACGACTTTTTTCAATGCAACAATTGTGAATAGCATAGACGTATCTACCAGAAGAGGATAAAACTTTTGAGGCATACTTCAAGAGGTATGAAGATATTTTCGAAACAGATTGCGAAAGCTAGTCAAACGCAAAGAAATTAAGTTTATTACTTCGAAAGTTTGGTACCAGTGAACATTGCAAATTTGTTGATTTCATATTGCCAAGGAGAACGAATCAGTTAGACTTCGCTGAGGCAGTAAAACTTCTTAAGGAGTTATTCAGACCGAACATGTCTCTTTTTCACAAGAGATGATCGTGTATGAACCTTAAGAAAACGGAGGAGCAGGACTAACTTACATATGCGTCAGTAGTGGATAAACACTGCGACAATTTTAAATTATCGGAACTTACGATGGATGACTTCAATTCTTTAATTTTTGCACAGCGGCTAGTTTCTACAAAAAAATCAGAGATCCGAAGACGCGTTCCCTCCAAGTTAGACATAACAAAGTTAGCAGAAGATTGTCAAAGGGCACTATCACTAAAAAAAGACTCCAGAGATATAGCAGAAGCAGAAGTGTCATACATAAGGAATATTTTAAAAAAATCTGGCAGAAACGCATGGCAAAGAAATGGTGAAACTCGTCAAAATCCAAATGATTACGCGAGTTATAAATACTCAAACTCTAATTACAGAAAACGAAATTACGATTCAAGTCTAAGAAACTATAGAAAATCGGGACCAAGTAATAATTGCGGAAGTTGTGATCAAAAACATTGGGGAAAGGATTCTCGTTACAAAAATATCAGATGCTTCAATTGCGACAAAGTCGGACATAAGAGTATTTGTTGCTAAACAAAATATAGAGTACGCCAAATGAGAAAAAACGACAAAGACAAAGACAATTTACGAAAATATGTGTTGGTTAATATTTTCGACAAACAAATAAAATGTCAACTTGATTCTGGAGCAGATTTTTTGGTAATAAACGTTAGCACTTGGGAAAAATAACTGGATAAACCGACTCTGAAAAAGTCAAGTAAGGGTGCAAGAACGGTGACAGGAGACGAAATCAAATTCGAAGGAGAAATCGTCCTACCCTATTAATTCAAATGGCACAACGAAGAAAATGGAAATCCTCGTAATTAAAGAAAGCGAGAATTTATTGGGAACGGATTTTATTGAAAAATGCAAACTTTGGAATAAACCGATGAATGCTTTTTGTAAAAAAATAACCAGCTGCACCAAAACGTCATAAAATATTAAAAATGAACTAAAGAACGAATTCCCAGAAATATTTACTACGGGACTGGGAAGATATCATAAATTTAAAGCTTCGTTCGAGCTAAAAAAGGATGCAACACCAGTATTTAAGAAAAAACGGAACGTGCCGTTCGCCGGATTAGACTAAATAGATAGCGAATTAGACAGACTTGAAAGAACGGGCATTTTATCGAATTCGAAACTAGTGTTTGGGCAGCGCCTGCGGTATACATAAAGAAGAAATCGGAAAAAAATTCGAGTGTGCGGAGACTTTTCAACCGAGTTAAATAATATGCTACAAGATCACCATTAACCTTTACCAAGCCCGGAAGAGATTTTTGCCACCCTAAATGGTGGGAAAAATTTTTCAAAAGTAGATTTGTCCGACGCCTATTTGCCAATTCCGATAGAAGAATAATGCTCAAAGATTTTATGCATTAACACTCACAAAGGGTTATTCAAGTATAACCGATTACCGTTCGGGATAAAAGTCGCGCCGGTGATATTCCAACAACAATGGACACAATGTTAAACAGTTTAGATTGTGCTGGTGCATACTTGATGACATAATCATAAGGAGCACGTCCATAAGTGAACATAAAGAGCATTTAAAACAAGTATCCATAAGAATAAATGAGTACGGATTCAAGGTGAAAGGAAACAAATGTGAGTTTGTCTGGACGAAATCAAGTATTTAGGACAAATAATAAGTAAAGATGGGCGACGCCTTGATCCAGAAAGAGCAATAGCAATTAGGAACATACCAGCACCACATTACGTGACGACTTTACAGAGCTTCTTAGGCCTCGCGAACTACTACCAAGTATTTATCAAAGGCATGCACGACCTAAGAGCTCCGTTGAACGAATGATTAAAGAAAGAAACACCATGGATATGGACAAAAGAATGTCAAGACACATTTGAGGAAATTAAAAAGACTTTGACGTCAGATTTATCCTTAACTTATTACGACCCAACATTACAAATAATTGTTGCGAGTGACGCGAGATCGTATGGCATAGGAGCATGTATACAGCATATCATGCCAGATGGAACGAAGACTCCTATAGCGCATGCTTCAAGCCCCTAATTCCGTCAGAGAAGGCTTACTCCCAAATACAAAATGAAGAATTTAGCATTATTTTCGCGAGGACAAAATCCCACCGTTATCTGTACGGGAGACATTTTATACTGGAAACAGACCACAAGCCCCTAGTGACTATTTTCGGCTCACAAAAGGGCTTACCAGTATATACGGCAAATCAGTTACTCCGGTGGGGTAGGATCTTGCTAAATTATGATTTTCAAATAAAACATTTACGTTCGGGAAAAATACGTCATGCGGATGAATTGTCAAGGCTTATACCGAAAAGGGATGAAACCTTTGAAGAGTCAGTAATTGCAGCTATACGTTCCTATTATGAGAATATAATAAGAGAATTACCAGTCACGCTTACCGATATAAAAATGGAGGCTGAAAATGACGACGTCATCAAAGACACAAAGAAAAAATTAAGGGAAAATGACGGAAAAATGCAAAGTATATTTTCCTTATGTAATGAGGTATTATTATATAGTGAAAGAGTGGTCGTACCGAACACCTTGCAGAAGAATATCTTACGTGATTTTCATACAAGACACCCGGGTATAAACAGGATGAAGACACTTATGAGGAGTTATGTTTACTGGCGTAATATGGATGTGGATATTGTATTAACAGTAAACTAATGTAAAGGTTGTGCGTTAACCGCTAAGGCACCACCGATAGTTCATAAACCTTGGAAAAAAGCGTACCATCCATGGTCACGCATCCATCTAGACTTTGCTGGGCCGATCAAGTGGCAATACTACCTAATCAAAGTATATAGTTTTTCTCGATGCCCGCAAGTAAAGCGGGTCAAAAACCCAACGACAGATAACACAATAAATTTTCTGCATGAAATATTTGCACATTTTGGGGTACCAGACATTGTAGTCACAGATAACGGAACAAAATTTACTTCAAGTGTTTTCAAGGATTTTTTAAATCGTTTCAGGTAAACCATATAACTACACCACCGTTCCATCCTGGATCAAATGTATTAGCGGAAAGGTTCGTAGATACGATAAAGCGTGCCCTTAGAAAATCGATAGGGACACCGACGGATAAAGCATTACAACAGTTCCTGCAAATATACAGGATAACTGAGAACCCAAATACACCGTCGAAATCATCGCCAGCAGAATTAATGTCTGTGAGAAAAATAAAATTACTATTTGATAAATTAATACCAAAGCAAGCAGTCGTATATAAAACGACACACCCATCACGTAAAAGGTTAAAACCTGGTGATCAGGTATATTTTAAATGTTTTAAAAATAATATGTCATATTGGGAGTCTGGTACGGTAGATAAACGTATCGGCTACTTGGTCTACATGATTAAATGTCCCAAAGGGATACACAAAAGACACCAAAATCAATTGAGAAAACGTCATAGGAAGGACAACGAACATGATAACCCTGAGGAACAGGAAGATCCAATTGATATAGTATACGAAACGTTTAATATTCAACCACCACAGAACATGCCCGAACCGAGGAGATCGGGAAGGAAAAGAAAGGCTATAGACTCAATGATTATGAACCCCAAAAGGAAAAGATATTGAAATCTACACGACTTCAAATCCTGGGAGGGGGGATTTGTGGAGACGCCCACAAATTAGCATACGTGGGTTAACAAAATATAGATAAAGGTATCAAGTCAGCAAGACTGGCGAGCTGAGTTCGAACGCCGGATAGGCAAGACGCATGTGCCGGTTGCTCCATGAAAGACTTTTACACGCCCTTTGCCGTACAATCTTCCAACTGCAGTACAACTGCACCTTTTTAAATATGTATTATCTTTTCGTCTTAATATATTTGCTTTACATTTAGTTTCTGCGTTCGTGTTGTTATTGATACAGACACAAAAATATAAAAAATAAAGTATAGATTAAAAACGGTCGCTTATTTTAATGGTACAACCCTCGTGATAGCAACGATTAAACTTTTTCTATAAAATATTAGAAAATGTTATTTTTAAACGACCTTTGTATGATTAAGTGCACCTCAGATCCCCATACACATCGCTGGCAAATTGCATTGTAGATGGTCGTTAATATGTAGAATAATAAATTATGGGACACTAAAGGGCGTTTAATTTAATGGAACTACTCCCGTGTTTGTAACTCTTCAATTTTCTATTAAAAATATGAGAGGTTTTTCTTTTGAGACCCCATCGTATTTATCAACTACATATCAGTAATGGCCGTTAGAGGTGAAGTCAAAGATACAAAACGTATAAGCACATAATTGTAATATATAAAAAAAGATACTTTAATCATCACGACACAGTTTTTATGAGTTGAAAAAATCTGCATTCACAAACACTAAACTTACAGGTTATCTAAACAAACATATCAAGTGTTCTTGTCATTACTGTTACGTGTATTACCAGGGTTACGAAATTTCATTATTTTTAAAGAATTGTATTGTAAAACATGAGAATAAAGATTTTAAAAATGCTTATAATAAGGTTCGGTGTAGAACTGAAACATCCACAAATGTAAAATGCAATATTAGAACATATGTTTCCTATCTATTTATTCGATTAATTTTCCTTAGATAATAAAAAATCTCCCTCTCTTTCTCTCCATTTCACGCACGCACATACACACACACAAACACACACACACACATATATATGATATATATATATATATATATATATATATATTTATATAAAGGCAAAGAGAGAGAGTAAGAGAGAGACAAGCAGATAAAAAAGGAACAAACCAAGTATTGTGTTCATCAACGTTCTGTGTTTATGGCATGACTTCCTCTGGATGCATGAAATTTAGAAAACAAAAAAAAAAAACAGTACAAACATAAAAACATTACGTGTCATGAAATGTTTGATCGTTTTTTATTTCAGAGTTGTGATTTTTATAACGTGATACAGCCGTTAATACATTTAAAATAAATAATGCAATTTATATTGTATTTGAAAATAATATAACCGTTATAATTTAAATATAGATTTGTAACTGAAATAACATTAGTGTATATTTGTGGTGCAATTACTTCACTAGTTATATATATCAATGATTATATGTGGTGTTATCTATGTGAGAGAGTTAACATTTGTCTAAATTAAATCATGTTCTCTTAACTGTAGTTATCTTAATAATGGCGATACATTATAAAATGTTGCTTGAGTCAAGATGTCCCGATCGTAGTTTATTTAAAATAAATGTTACTGCTTTTGCTTATTATAATTATAAAATAGGGTATGCTGTAATTATACTAATTCCCCATTCAAAAATGTTTAAATTTTCTTCATGCACATGTAAAAAAGTAAAGCATTAAATTGCTTTTATCTCCCGACCCTTTTATAATACATATTAGATTGATAGCACTTATCTTCAATTCAATAACAATTTCTACGAGCGAAATTTCGGTCATCTTATGGGTAAACCTTCAAGTGGTTTTATAGCTTTCCTTTCCTTAGAATTCCGAGAACCTGGTTCTTTTCAATTTAGAATATCTGCCCATACAGAATATTTTAGATATTTTAAAGTTAGTTAAGTTTTTCTTCCCTTAAACACGTACATAGCTAATATTAAATGCAAAGCAGACTCAATCGAACCTTCCAAAATATTCAACTATGAAACAGAACTATCACTCATTACTTTTTCTACACATACTTATTATACATCTAATTTGTAAATTATCCTTTAAAATTCACCGAAAACTACACACAAAAATGATTACAGACATATATACTCACGCATATTAAGAAAATAAAAACAGGTATAACTAGTTTCTTCCTATGTTCATTCAGAATTTGCACCTGGACAAAGAATTCAAATACCTCACAAATACGTTGAAACCCTTGCAATATCTCACGAATTTTATATTAAATGCAAATATATATATACATATATATATATATATATATATATATATATATAACACTCCAAAAAATATTTACCAGGATAAATCAGCAAAAATCTTATACGCCAGAAATTTCTCTCGTAAACAAACATCTTATACGAGCAATACAATAATTTATAAAACGCGAAACAAACAATAAATCCTATCATAGAAACCATATCACAAACTATAAAACGAACGTTAAAAACAACAGAATCACTCCAAAAGAAACAAAATTTCAATGTTATTATAAAATTGCTATTTTATATACGTTAGTTAAACCCAACATAGTTTAGAGAAAAGACTAAATTAACATAACACATATATAAGAAATCACAAGTCTCTTAATTCTCTGGCTGCATTAGTGCCTCATTCATTGCAGCAGAATCGTACTTTTGATGTCAAACAAAGAAACAATTAAAATTATTTAAAATAAACCGAACTTCTTGAATCAGCATAAACAAATTCCTAACAAACCGCACCATTAAGTAAGACACTCTATCAAATCTCCAATACTTATGATTACTACAATACTATCTAACTGATTACTGTACACGCAATAACCCTTATCACTGAGTGGCTTCGGGCCTTGATAAGTGGTGACCCCCATGTAAAAAATCTACACTTATCGAATATTTCAGCAGAATAAAATATCATGGAGGTTTTTATATTATATCATGATTATCAGTAAACTTTTACTGAAAAAAAAACATAATTTAATCATGAACATATGTTAACTAAATTACACCATAGAAACGACCACCAATAATGATTAATACATATAATCTGTAAATAAATTACATAACAAAAATAAACTCATTTCATTTCAGTTACACAGCTATATTTTAATTATAGCTGACATGTTATTTTAAAAAAATATATGAATATCATAATATATTTTTTTAAATATATTAACGGATATATGACGTTATAAAAAGTCTTACTCTCTTTCACAACGCCATGATCCCCCTCTTTTTGGATTTCACACGACTTAATTCGTTTATGAAATTGGACAAGTTTATATATTTTATTGCATAAAAAGTCATGCAAAATATTTTTACTGGTGTTTGTTTTCTCAATTTCATTTATCCGGAGGCAATCTTGCAATAAATACGAAACGTCGATGAACAAATAACTTGGTATGTTTCTTTTTACCTGTCTACTATTTTCATTGTTTTTATCATATATATATATATATATATATATATATATATATATATTATTCAATTTTCACCCCAAACAAGGCACAGTGCCACTTTGAAGCAGCGGGCTACTATCAGGGACTTAATTTGCAGGGGCATTATGAAGGAAGATGAGTAGAAAGATGTTTGTTCACATTACACTTGAACTTCTGCATATCAGTACAGTTGGGAAAGCAGAATCCTGGAAGGGAGTTCCAAAGACCTGCAGTTCTGGGGAAGAAACTAATGGAGTAAAAGGCTTTCTTTCACTTTGGGATCTCTACTGTAAAGGGATGAGATTTACTAGCTTGTAGGGTAGTTACGTCGAGGAGGTATAAGTGTTTGCAGTTCGTCAGAGCATTCACCATTAAAGTATTTGTAGAACAGGCAGAGGGATGCAACATCTCGTCGATGGGACAGAGGCTGAAGCCTAGATGACAGTTCTGGGCTTATCAGGTTTGCGACTCTCTTTTGAACCCTGCCAGGAGCGAGAGACAAGCAGCAGATGCACCAGCCCAGATGTGACAACAGTACTCCATACATGGGCGAATGGTTGTCTTATAGAGGTACAGGATACTTTCAGGCGTAAGTAGTTTTCTAGCACGGTAGAAGGAGCCAGCTTTCCTTGCAGCAGCTTTAGCACAGCTCTCAATGTCTCTGTTCCAGTTCATATTCCCTGTAAACGTTAGGCCGAGGAGTTTAAAAGGTATACTTTCAGGCAATGTTCATCTCCATTGCTATTGGTAGTAGAGAAGGGATTTGTTAGAAGTTTAGACCAGCTTTGTACGGTCCTATGTACTGTTCATAACTTTATGTGCATATATATATATATATACATATATATATATATAAATACAGAGAGAGAGAGACAGAGACAGAGAGAGAGAGAGAGAGGGTGGATTAAAATGTTTGACGCACGTCCAGGTAAACTATATCTAAAATTTCAAGAGTTTGGATCTAAAATTGGCGGAAGAGTTTGGTAGAGTCTGCAAAGTTCAACTCTTTCAATTTTGACTAATTGGCAGCCACACGTTCACCCCAAAACGGCTGAAAAACCTTGTTGTATTTCTGAATGTCCTTTACGTAAAATTTCAAATGTTTAGACCATAAAAAGGTTGAATAGTTGGCTAAAGATGGCAAACAACAAATAAGAGGATATAAAATCAGGGAAAAATTCTCTGTGGCAGCAGAGAGAAAAGAGTTGTAAACATCTTCTCTTGAAAAGAATTTCGTATTGCTGATGTTCGGATTGTGCGGTATGACATTGGTGGCGAGAGGCCAGGTGTGGTCGATTGGAAAAGAAGATGGCAGAAACGTGCTGTTATCGAGAGAGTGACTCACTCCTTCCCGAATCCAAGAACCGAATCCTGATTATAACCCTAGATAACCTACATCTAAAATTTCAAACGTTCAGACCCAAAAAATGACTTAATAAATTTCTGGCTTAAATGACGCAAATATGAACGCAACTAGAAGCACGTGCCTGACGGTTACTTCTCTCTCTCTCTCTCTCTCTCTCTCTCTCTCTCTCTATATATATATATATATATATATATATATATATATATATATATATATATATATATAGATCTCTGTCTGTATATATATATATATATATATATATATATATATATATATATATATATATATATACAAGTAATATTATTCGGACTGTAACATGCAAGTATAACCTTTATCTATTACATTAGAGATTAACCGTCGGCACTATCCCTGAATATTATAGAATCCAAATATTTCTTATATATGCCTACTCCTTCATGAGTTCATTTTCTCTCAAGTTTCCAGTACATCTTGAATGCACCTACATTATCATATAAATTGCTCATCACTCCCTATAATCAGTTTCCTTAATATCAATTATATTTATAGTAAGAATTAAAGCAAATGTAGTAGTCAACTGTTTGGAACCTAAACCTTCTTTTTCTGGTGAGAACCATTAGGCTTCGAAATACCGAGGTATGAATAACATATAAAACAAACAACCTTTTTTATTCTCATAACATTAAATTCATATACGTTGCTTCGTCTTTAATCCTCTTAATAGATATATTGGCAACGCAGTTTTTTAAAAACTTTTGGTGGTAATTATATAGAGGAGTGAATGGAGGCTATACAAATGCGTGAAACCGTATGAACAAAAATGGCGAAACGGAAAACGTCCTTTACATTTTAATATTTACAAAATATATGACAATTCTAATTCCTATAGTGCAAACACCTGTTCCATAAGCATAGTAAACCAAAAGAAATGTCAGTTTGAACTTCACCCAAGAACGTGTTATGTTAACGTACTCAGCGCTTAATGAATAAAACAAAACAAAGGGCGTATATTGTGGCTATATAATAAGCTTAGAAGATTAAACCTCCGTCTTAAATTAGTGGCAATGCATCCATTTCCACGGTCTGCTGTCAATACCTAATGCAGTATGGTTCATTAATTAGGCTCTTAATGTGAGTTTGTGTTTTTTTTATGCAGTGAGTGATCAAATCAGAGAAGGATTCAAGCTCTTTAATAACGCTTATTTTCTAAAAATCATCTTTTGAATTAAATGCCGTTCCTCCCTGGTTGGTTAGGACACGGGATGCTGATCAGAAGCCAAACATCAATTGCATTGCAGTCAACTCGATGTAACTCATGCAATGCTCGTGTGATAAATACATGATTAGTACGTTTCCATTGATACAAACCGTGTTATATATCACTTACATACTGATGCCATTTTACTTGCTTTACAATCTCCCGTGCCTTTTATTTTTTTCCCAAATATATAGCCGTATATGAAAAAAAAAAATGAAAACTGCGTGTGGATATTTACACTAGCATTGTTTTTATGATTCTAGAACACACATTGAATATTACACAAAGGTTATATTCTAATTTAACAACAAATAAGTTAAAGAGTTAAAAAGAAAATCCTTTTGCTTCAGTATTTTTCTACTTAGTCACCACCATTTATCAATGTACATTTTCTAGCGATGAGATTCCACGCATGTGCATCCAAAAATGCTTTGTCATTCAAGTCTCTGCCGCCATTCTGAAATCGACTGACCCATTTCATTACTTTGTTGGCATCAACTGACTCGGCTACGTAAACGTCTAACAGGCGCGCGTTAATGTTGATCGCTTCAATTTTTCTGCATGTACGAATTCAATCAGGCATGGCCATAACAAGGTTGCTCAGCGTATCACACAGTCAATATCTGGCGAAGAGCGATGACACTCGCAGGTACTTGAATGCATACGAACAGGAACTCTGAAACAGATCTTTTTTTCTGTTAACATTACTTCCATAGTTATCCACCCTTGATATGATAATCAAGTAAATAGGCCGTGTTTTACGATTACGGAATCTTATAATGTCAGTTACAATGGTCCAATAATAATCCTTTTGGAGGGTTATAATCAGAAAGCAGCCACAATGACAATTACAAACAGTCGTGAGACAAAGAAAAGTTGAAGCAAATTTTATTAGCTAGATCTGCGTGCTTAGAGTTGGGTGACGAGATAGCATGATGAGCATTAAATTCGACAACAAACAACATACAACAGGATAAATCGACTTTATTGGATATAGCATCAATAACTGAACATTCATTATCCAAAAGTAGACGATATAAACGGAATAAATGAGAAGTGCAGTAGAGAAAAGATAAATTTTAAAAAATGACCATCATGTTAAGAACTGAGGAGGCCTTACACGGGAAAATCCTTGTGGAGATAAATGCCAAGGCCGCGTGACTGTGCGAATAATAGACAACAATACCCACATATAAAACGGTCCTTTAAATAAAAGCATCAATATTACACTCACAAAGATCAATGATATTGAGACATTTGCCAAATTACAAAATAAAAAAAGTTTAAAAACTGGCCATCGCGAAAGTATGGCATAATGTTATTATAATCAACCGTAAGATGATTGCTGTTGGGATCAGCAGAAAGCGTGTAAATGAAAAAAGACGGAAACTAATAAAACTTGACAGATACTCCATCATCATCATTTAATTTATGGACTTCAAACATGTTGTGTACAAAAAGCCCCTCACGGATCTAATAAGGAGAGGTGAGGTCACTGATTTTGCTAACATAAATTTAACCTTAAACAAAAAAAAAACAATAAGCTACTTTAAAAAAAGCAGACTTCGGGGGAGGGCAATCTGTGGTTGCTGATGATTTTTTAATATTTTATATCAATTATGGGAAAACTTACGATCCAGGGGTTTATGGTTAGTTTCCCCTATATTAAAGTATCTATTACACACACACACTTTATATATATATATATATATATATATATATATATATATATATATATATATATATATATTAGTATTTGAAGTTTTCAACCTTTAAAACTATACACAAATATTTTTTATCATTCGTTAGAAAACCATCTAGTCAGTAAGTTATTTAATCACGTGCAATCACTGCATCAACTCGCTCTCGAATTTACTATAGTACCAATAATTTATTTTTCAAGGGATCATCAGTTGTTTACAATGAAACACTGTTTCGGGGATTTAAAAACAAAACAGTATATTGCATCATGGCTCCCCAGCAGTGTTGATCAAACACCACCACCCTTAATCTTAGGAAGAAAACATGTTACAAAGATTTGATCCAATTTCCTATTCTTAATTACAATTACTAACTTTTTTTATACTATAAAAATGAATTTCTCACCTGTGTGATTCATTAACTTCCACATTTAAATTGGATATATTTTTTAATTTATCAGTCTTGTATTTATAAGATTACGGATTCATCCCTTTAACTACTTATCACCCCCACGATGATTAGTATTTAGTATATTTACATTCTTATTTATTTAAAATTAGAATTATAAAGGTTAGACATATTTTTACATATAGACATTTTTGTATTATAATTTTATTATATGTAATTATAAATACATTTTATACATTGCTAATATAGTTTTGGATTTCCTTTATTAATATAGTCTGATTAATCTTAAACGATTCAAAAGCATCAAGATATCGAACAAATATATATATATATATATATATATATATATATATATATATATATATATATATATATATATATATATGTATATACAGACGGATAAAGAACGTCCGCACATGTATGGATTTCAAAAACTGCACCTTTAAGCTAAATTTAATGTAACTTCATTGTATTCGCTTTTTATCCTTCTATAATTTTACCTATGCATATTCGACTTTTAATTGGAATATTCTAGTGTTCACGTCAATTAAAAAAAATCTTCAAACTGAGAAGGCAAAAAGAAAGTCCGTGCAATGTAAAATTTATATTTACGTGTAATTTTAGGACATTAATACAACACAAATACCATAAGAACACAATGAACTAGTTAATATTTACTAGCATAGCTCCTCTGCAATCTTTTTGGAGTCTCCAGCAATACTCCGGGGAAAAAGCATCCCGCATTTCTTTAATTTATGTCCAAAGTTCTACCAAATGTTAAATTTAATCCTTGCGTACATGTTTCTGGATATAATGCAATAAGTTTTCGATAGGATTGAGAGTGGGGAATAAAATGCTAATTGAACGTATTAATGTACTTGTTCGAATTAATGTGACCTTGGAAGCGAACTATAGGCCCTGCACCATGAGTACTAATAACACTTAATCTCCACCACTTTCCAGCGCTGAAAGCGAGCACCTAGGATTATATTCTTCGTCTTTCCTCCGACGGGCGTACTGTCTACCATCACTGCCTAGCTTATTGAACGGTTTCGTCGATAAAAAAAAATACTTTTGTACAAATATGAAGAGTCATCACCTTCATTGACTCTGATGAAGACGAGACGGCGCCAATGTTCTTTACAAAAATATATTGGCTTGCGTCTTGCAATATATCCTCGCAAATTAAATCTCTTTAATCTGTTCTGGACAGTAGAAAGGGAACACTTTTTAACAATAGTGCACTGTTGTTGGTTTGGGGACCCGTTCCAAATCTGTTCCTTAAGCTGCGGATCTTGATAGCATTGTCTTCCCTTTTAGAAGTAACTCTAGTACGACCAGATTTAAGGGGTATCAAGACACTGCCGATGTTTTGTTGCTTTGGACAGTGTTTCGTACCGTTTTCTCATCAAATTTCAATCTGCGGCCGATTTCCTGATTGGATAAAACAGAAAGCTCCCGACGATCACTAAGAGAAAGTCGTGGCATATGGACTAAATGTTACGTCGTATAATCTGCAACAACAACTATTGCGATTAAAGGTGCGTTGGTACATATTTCAAACTGATTTATGGCGATAATTTTAGCTGGGTTTAAGGGAATAACAATAGATGTTGGGGTTACTTAAAGTATGGGATAGCAAATTGTGCATTCAGGCATAAGCTACATGGATCTATTGGTTCCCTACATGTGTTTGTTTGTCTTACTATTTTCAATTCGACGATCGTCCGCTTTCTTTGAGTTCCCGGTATTTGTTTGCTAGTGCTGTTTTCATCCGGTATTTTTTGTTTTTGAACCTATTGTTATGATCATAATATCGGGTTTTGAAATCTGAAGAAATCATACCTACGCCATATTTCTCGGGCTTTCGGGTTTTCCATCGCAAATATAGTGGCCAGGTAAAATATGCTTTTGGTTTGACATTTATTTTTTAAGTGGGCATAGTGTGTGAAATCTACAGTTGCATTTATCTGGTTTATTATTAGTATTTATAATTTTATTTTTATAATGGTGGTTTGCTTTGGTTTATTATTGTTATTATTTTTATTTATTATTATTATTATTATTATCAAACTGCTTAAACCTATCTTCCTCTATTATTATTATTATTATTATTATTATTATTATTATTATTTACTCGTTACATTGTTGTCCTTTTTATTAGTTTTATTTTTGTCATGTTGTTCACTTATTTATTGTTTATTTTGTTATTATTGTTTTCATTGCTTTTATTTAATATTTTGTTATTACGTGGTTAAATTATAATTTCTACAGTTTAGCAGCATCTGTATGATAACCTTAGGTTATTTTTGTTGATAACTTTGTGGAGGGGATTGGTTACGGGTAAGTGCTTTTCGATGAGATCTAGAAATTTCTTGCCAAGTTTTGTGTTTAACCTTCCATTGTTTGGCGCTGTATACCAGATTAGATTTCTTTTTCTTTTATTTTTAATTTTATTATCGTTATCGGTGTTTTGTTTATTATAATTTATATCAATATTTTTGTATACACTATTTTTTAAGGCTGTGTCGTAGATGTTGATCGACCTCTTATATGCATTTTCATCGCTTGAGTTATTGCTGATTCTACTTACGATGGAGTAAGGAATCTATTTTATAATTGATGGGAGTGATTAAACTTAGGTGTACGCATATTGGAGTAGCGTTACCTTTTTAGTAGGGTTCATATGTGTTTTATTTAAAATTAACGTGACGTCCAGGAAGTTTGTTATTTTTATGCAAGCTAGTGGCGGTGGAAATAAGGAAGCTGGTTGGCTAACTAAAAATTCAATAGCATGTACGTATATGAAAACGCGCGGTAATCATAACACTTCCCATAAACCTGATTAATTCTCACGAGAATGAATCGTGGAATATTCTCTGTAGCTTAATTGCCATATATATATGTATGTATATATATATATATATATATATATATATATATATATATATTAACGTGCTGGTCAAAAAATAGAACATTAGGTTTTTAACGTTAAATTCTTATTGAGGACGATCTGTATATATAATTGGTGTTAAAACATCCCTATCATGCTAAACTAACTGAAATAGTTGTTTTACGACATATTTTTTTATATCAATTTCAATGTCACTTTTGGAATATTTTGTGTTTCAAAATAATAGAACAATGCAAGTAAGTAAACAAAATAGTTTTATATTAATATAAATACAAATAAAATCAATCAATATTTAGTAGCAGCACCTTTTGTCTTGATAACAGCATCAATTCGCCGGGGCATGGTATCAACAAGCTTCTCGCAATCCTATGTAGTAACTGAACTCCATGTGTTCTGGATTGCAACCTTCATCGCTGCAAGGGTAGAACGTTTTTCTTTGCGGAGCTTCCTCTTTATCTGGTACCACAAGGCTTAAATAACGTTCATATCTGGCGAGTTCGCCGGACATTCAAGAACAGGGATCGATCGTTCTCGCAGCCAGGAAGACGTGGTGTTGGCAGAGTGCGCCGCTTCCAAGTCATGTTTAAAAATGATGTCTGTAGCCTCCCTGTCAAACTGGTTATCCAACACTGGCAGTAAGTTAGCTTCCAGAATATCTTGGTATACTTTGCGTTTACAGTTCCTTTGATGAAGCATAAATTACGAACAACTTTAGCACCCATACAGCCCCAAACAATACAAGACTGCGGGAATATCAAAGAATTCTTAACGCATTCTTGGTTATACCGTTCCGTGGTTCTTCGCCAAAGACGTCGTCCTTGGTCGCCGAAGAAGATACAAAATCGAGATTCATCTGAAAAGATCACACACCACCATTCGTCTGCAGTCAAGGTTTGATGAGCAGTTGCTTTCTTAGCACCAATTAACAGATCGTCCTCAATAAGAATTAAGTGTAAAAAACGTGATGTTCTATTTTTTGGACCAGCACGTTTATATATCTATATATCTGTATCTCTCTCTCTCTGTCTCTCTCTCTCTCTCTCTCTATATATATATATATATATACATATATATATATATAAGAGAGAGAGAGAGAGAGAGAGAGAGAGAGAGAGAGAGAGAGAGAGATACAGATAGTGTAATGATGAGATTAATAGGGGATGTACGTTTTATCAGAAACGGCAAGATCAATCTAACTGAATTTCGTATGGACCTTGATTATTATAATATAAAGCGAACTGCATGTAATGGTATCATTTCGCTACAGCTATTGCGAGCCAGGGATTAGTAACGATTAGTATTTAAGTTAAACTTTATATTGGAAAGTACTAGGCTGATCTTGCTGATGTGCCTATTTATAAATAAGAGATAAAAAATAACGACAAAAAGACGAAATAAAATAACCCACTGAAATACATTTAATTTACTTCATAATTAAAACGTGCTATAATCTTTCCGTTAGTTCAACCGAACCGATAGTTTTAACACTTAATATCTGAGATTAATCACTCGCTTGATTTTACACGTCTTTACTAAGTTTTAATTTGTAGAATCATGGTCTAATGATTTGAAGTAATCATTTTAACATTCTCATAAAAGCGTTGCCTGTGAAAGAACGGTACCAACTGACCTCAGTTCGAAAATAGAAAAGAAGTCATGAACGAATTTAATACGAAATAAAAGTAACAATCCAGGAATTATAATTAATGACTCTGCAGGGAGTTAATGATTCGGTTGTAATCAACGTTCGTGCTTTTATAAAATGCGAATAACAAGTGAACAAAATCACGATTCAAGTTTGTCATAGACTCGGGTTTACCAGAGAACATCGTTTAATAGAACACGACGTGATTTCATGCGAAACCAGCTAGAAAAAAAAAAGAGAAAACTGATGAATGTCAGAAACATGGCATTCTTAAAGGTATTTAATCTACAATAAAGAACCAAGATCCCCAGTTTAATTTGATGGAAACGCAGAACATTGTAGAAGGGGTCTTAAATAAAGGCAAGCCCCCTGGATAATATTTGGCCACACACACACACACACAAACACATGCGCGCAGGCACTTACACACCTGCACACATATGTATATATGATTATCCAAAAACACACAGCTTACTTGTATCACATCTTTTCACTTTGGCTAAACTAGTACATATCCCAAGTCCGGGATCGAACTGATAATCAGTTTGTTAATAGTCCGTATATTTAACCTCTATAAAAGGATATTTCTCATTCTTTTTATATAAACATCAACGGTCACTTGAACAGTGTAGGATTTATTTACAAAGAGCTTTGCTTTAAGCTAAAATATTAGCAGAGACCGCCATAAACAATATTAGTAATCCGTTAAAAAGAACTATACCGTCAGCGACAGACACACTGATTCGCTTTATCAATGCTTTTAATGAAGGTGTAACAGTACACTTCAAATGATTGAACCCACAACTTTCTGGTTGATGACTACGTGCCGCTTTGGAATATTTCATTCTTTTTTAGATAGTCATTTTGTTTTCCCGAGCTTTTAATTGTAACCTAATTGAACATCGTTATGCAATTATTTTAATCAATGTATATTTTTACTATATGGTCACGGGTTATCGAGGCCTAAGAACCATTTGGAGGATGAGATTTAATGAATGTCGGGTAGACTGTAATAGATCAACCTGATCATATTAGACACAGTTTTATTATTTACTAGCCTAGGTACGCAGCGTTGTCCTGGTGTTTGGCGGTGTGTATTAAGCAAAAAAAAAAAATTAAGTGGAAGTAGGCTAACAGGCTCGAAGCCGTACAGCAAATCAGGAGCTGATAAAAACAGCCTATCCTGCCTTGGGAGAGTACAAAATAGACTTCGTGGTTTAGTGAAGGATGCCCTTTTCTCTTCCCTTCAACCTCTCTCCTACAGAAGAGACGTTGCGAGCCTATCTTTGTTTTATCGTTATTTCCATGGCAGGTGCTCGTCTAAGCTCCAATCTCTCGTCCCCCCCTCGCCAATCTTTCACGAAAAACACCCGTCTGGCTATAACTACTGTCAATAATTTTCCCCACTTTATCAGTGCCTAAATCCAAACATAGATTCCATGAGCAAAGCTTCTTTCTTAGAATGGCACGCCATATGAACTCTCTGCCGCTTGCCTGTTTCCCACCTGACTACATCTTGGATGTCTTCAAGTCCAACATAAACAAACTCCTGACAAACCTTTCTTAAGTAAGAAACTCTATCAAACCTCCAATACTAATGATTACTACAATACCATCTCATTGATTACTGTACACGCAATAAACCTTATCCCTGAGTGGCCATCGGGCCTTGATAAGTGGTGACTCCCATGTAAAAAAAAAGAACGTGAAAACAAAACGTGGCGTTTTTGCCGTTTCGTCCATCGCGAAATCGGAAATGGCGAAGGTTTAAATTAAAGCTTGTCAATCGAAAAGAGGGGATGACTTTCGAAAATATTGTAGAAAAGTGCCTAGTTGAGCGTGAAGGAATTAATGTTTTTAGCCAATCTTTCGATATTTGTTGTCCGAAGGCGGAGGCGTCAAAACTATATTAATGTCGTGAAAATCCGTCGCCCCTGTCGAAAGTTTTAGAAAAACACACATACACGCATGCATTTAAACGGACAGGTGGAATTTATGTAATAGAATAGCAAGCGTGCCCGGCCGTGAGCGGGTGTTTGGAGTTGTGTGTTGAGCAAAAAAAAAAAAAAATGGTAGTAAGTAGGTGGGCTCGAACTCGTCCCGCGAAGGAGGAAAAGAAACGTAAAAAAACGTGAAGTCTTTGCTGTTGCGCCCCTCGCCAAGCTCGAAGTGGCGGAGGTTTAAATTTAGACAAGAAAGCGAAAAGAGGAAATAACTTTCCAAAATATCGGCGAAAAAAGAGATCCCTTCGTATAGAAAAGTGACCAGTTTTGGGTGAAGGAATGAATGTTTTTAGCCAATTTTACGATATTCGTCGTCCGAGAGGTCGAGTTTTGAAAGGATGTGCCCCGATTGTGGTGGTTGTTACCAGCCCCCAGCACGACCAGGATATCATTTGCCCATAAGCGGAGGGATACACAGAAATAAGAAACCAGAATGCAATGTCACAATTCTCTTCATTTTCTCGATCTCTGTTTCGTCCGGATCGCATGGGATTAGACGTATATTTTTGTCACTCCATAACTCAGAGGAGGGCTGGTACCCCTTCCCTCAGCACTAGTTTAGGTTTTTTCGTCGTAACGAGTTCATGGTGTTAAGGTAATTGTATGATCTCTATGTTAATATTGTAATATATATTTTTGTAAAATAAAATAGTAAAGATCTTATATTGTGTCGTGCGTTGTTTGTGCCTGTATTGAATGTCTGCCTCAAGTCAAAGGAAACGGGGCTGAAAACGAAGAAGATTCCAGCGAGAGTGAAGGGGACAGCCACACCCAACATTCCAGGTATGCCTTTAATCTTACCTCTGAAAAAAAGACGTCTTATCGACAGATCCTATATGTGGACAGTTTCGAAGATACTTAATGTAACACGTGGACCGATCACACGCCAATGAACGGCCTATACGTTTACAACGATACCAATCTTCTTTTTTTAGAACGTGGTCACCACTTATCAATGCCCAGAAGCCACCCAGAGATAAGGGTTATTGTAAGTACAGTAGTGTGGATATTTAGAGTGTCTACTAAAGGGGGCGGTTCATCAGGAATTTGTTTACGTTGTCCTTGAAGACATCCAAGTTGCTATTAGGAGGGAAGCAGGCAGACGGAACAGAGATCCACAGGCGTGCAATTCTAAGAAAGAAGCTTTGTTCATGGAATCTACGTTTGGATTTAGGCACTGATAAACAGTGGGGGAAATTATTGACAGTAGCTTCAGCCAGACGGGTATTTCTCGTGAAAGATTTGCGAGGGGGACGAGAGATTGGAGTTCAGACGAGAACCTGCCATGGAAATAGCGATAAAACAAAGATAGGCATGCAACGTCTCTTCTGTGGAAGACAGGTTGCAGGGAAGGGAAAAGGGCATTCCCCACTATGCCACGAAGTCTATTTTGTACTCTGTCAAGGCAGGATAGGCTATTTTTAGCAGCTCCTGTCCATATATGGCAGCAGTATTCCATCCTTGGGCGTACTTGGCTTTTATATAGATAGAGAATTGCATCAGTAGTGAGATATCTTCTGGAGCGGTAGAAGGATTCCACCATCTTTCCAGCGACCTTGGCAACAGATTGATGTACGTGTTCCATTTCAGATCAGGAGTTAAGGTCAAGCCCAGAAGCTTGTCAAAACCTGGGGCTTCTCCTACACGAGAGCCATCCATTTCAATTGATGCCAGATGGGGATCAGAGCGTTAATAATGTAAAGATAAGTGTTTGGTTTTAGATGCATTAAAGGTAACCAGCCACGTTCTCCCCCACTGAACCACTCGTTCGAGAGCAGAGGAGAGAGAATCAGAGAGAGCTTTGTCATTTACAGCCTTTGATGTGTTGCTGTAGATGGTCGTGTCATCAGCATAGATGTAAACGAATGATTTAAGGATGTGTTTAGGGAGATCAGTGAAGAGAGTTGGGCCCAGGATGGACCCTTGAGGGACTCCAGCATTAATACTGCAGGCCTCAGATTTTTGCACATAAACCACTACTCTTATTAGCCTATCAGAGAGAAATTATTTAGTGATAGAGAGAATATTTCCAGTTATATCGTAGCTGGATATCTTGTGAAGTAGGCCTTTTTGTCATACCTTGTCGAAAGCCTTTGATATGTCAAGAGCAATTGTCTTGCAAAGGAAACCTTTGTCAAGAGATTCACTAATCCTATGAGATATAACCATTAGCACATCTGTGGTAGATCTTGCAGAACGGAAACCATATTGCCTGTCACTAAGAAGGTTATTTCTGCTGGGGTGGATGACTATTTCTCTAATTAATATGGATTCCAGCAACTTACTCATGATACACAGGAGACTTATTGGTCTGTACTGAGAGGGAGATGACTTATCACCAGAGTTCTTAAATACAGGGCATACTGATGAGATTTTCCAGGGTGTTGGAAAGCACTTCTCCTTAAGGCAACGTTTAAACAAATTCGTAAGTATGAGAACTAGTTCTGGTTGAAGCATTTTTAACACTGTAATTGGATGCCGTCAGGACCAGTATCTTTACTGGAATCAAGGTTTTTGATTAGCTTGGCGACCTTATGCCCATATATTTGTATGTTACCTAGCGTGTTCTGTGTTATAGGAGGAAATATGGGGAGTTGATGGCGTTTGTCACATAGGGTAGAATTAGCTGCAAAGTTCTTGGCAAATAGTTTGGCCTTGTCTTAAGCTGAGGAGATGACCTCTGGTCAGTTGATAATTTTTGGGATAGAATTTCGTGAAACTCCGTCGCTTCAGTCGAAATTTTTTTGCAGACACACGTACACATACATACACACATACATACATGCACACACAAATACACACATACATACATACATACATACATTTAAACAGGCAGGTGATATTTGCAGAATCTTATTTACATTAGATTTCAAAACGGCAATGTAATAGTCATCTGGCATACAGAACCGCGATATTGTCTTTCACATACGGAGAGTTCTAATAAAGAAACTTTACTCATGAAATATTTTTTCGCCATTTATAGAAAATACTAAAGTTATTGACAGGTGTCGTCATTCGAAGGGTATTTGTTCGAATGTTTTAGAGATTGGACATGAGAATGAAGCTTTGTCAAACACCTACTATAAAAAAATAAACGCTAGAGTAAGTGTACACTCGCAACGTCCATTCTGTAAGAAGGAGAAAGCAGGGGTGCGAAAACGATATCGCTCTCTGGATCAGGACGACGGTTTTGTAACTCTCAGTGAACGAAAAAGTTCCCAAGACAAGTCCTCCTTAGGTGTGGCAAAAGTTTTCCTTCTAAAGACGTATTCGGAATTTGTATCGATTTAGAATTACATCGGTAATCGATACGTTTTGCTTAGAATAAATATGTAATTCAACTATTTTTCTAGCAGGTTTAGAAAATAATATTCGATGTAGGTTTTCAATTTCAAGTCAGGAGCAAAAATCAATCCATAAGATTTTAGAAAGCATAATACACCCTCGAGACGCCAGCTATTCATATTCATAGGCCTGGTTCAGAATATATGTTTGGTTTTAGAAGCATTGAAGGTAACTTAACCATTTTTACCACATTGTCTGAAGAGAGTGAATTAGAAAGAACTTACTCTTCGCTAGCCCTATAATGGTGCCTTATTCCGTTGCGTAATCTGCATAAATGTCAAAGCATAATCGTTAGATAATATTTTAAATGTTGATGATGAACGGGAAAAGAGTTAAGATCAGTGTAAAGAATGTGAACCTCGGACTTCTGTGCATCAACGACTACTTTAATAAACCTATCTAAAAAAAAAACGATTTCATGGTTGAGGGGATATTTCTAGTCGTAGAATTTTATCACCCCCTAACAAATGCCTGAACTATTGCTCTACATACGAGGCAAACTTTGATAGATTTACTGATATTGTGTGATATAATCGTCCTCATATAATCCGTTGATTTCGCAGTACGAAAGCTATTGATGTTGTCACTTAATATGTTATTTTGATTAGAACTTCTCTTTTATCACGGATCGAACAAATTTACTAATGATGCACGGAAAATTGGTTGGTTTGTATTGCGACAAACAGAACACATTCCGACATTTTCATATACTAGCAAACAACCAAAGTTTTTAAAAACGTTGGGGAGCATCTGTCGTTGAGCAATGGTAAAACAGGTATATAGGCTTGTTCTACTAGCAACGTTTTGAACAATATGATTCGAATGCTGTCAAGGAGTGTTGCTTAGATTGAACACAGGTCGTTGATAACTCTGGCAACAATTTTGACAAATCTATGGATGTTTTTTAAAACTACTTTCAGCCGTAGAAAGAAATTCTCAGAGTATAAGGTTTGGTCGTACATGGGTGAGTTTGATGCAAATTCTTAGCAAGAGGTTTGTTTGCCGTTGTTTGATGCTGAGATAATCTCTCAGGTCGGGTGATAATAATAGCGATAAAAGATACGCATCTTTTGAAAACATCGTTTTGTTATTAGCAAACAGATCAAGTGTGCCAAGCCCCCTGCTCCGCTATTTTAGACTTACTAAGTAAAAGACACTACGCGTTTTTCTAACGCTTTGGCGGTGGATGCTAGCAGTCTTAAGACGGCTTTATTTTAGACAATTAATTGTCTTTATAGAAATTAAATTAATGATCCTTTTAGATGTCAACGGTTTATTATTATCGTTTCTACTGAGTATGCGACATTAACGTATTTAAAGGCAAAAATCAGCGTGACAATATGATTTGAATGAGACCGCAATACTAGTACTCTTGTGTGTAAATGGGTGATAAGCTTGCTAATATTAGACAGACACCCAAGATGGCCGACTTGTAAAAACGTGGGGATGGAATTTATTTTCCCCACACACCCGGTTTATCATGTAAAAAATCAACATTGAGTGGTAACAACATCCGATGAGTTTGTGAGACCAGAAAATTTTTATGAACACATAAAATCATAAAATTGCCATCCCATTAACGAAAAAGCTGTAATGAGAAACCCAAGATGAAATAAGCAAAAGTTACAAAAAAGAAAAAGACAAGAAAAAAGTAAGTCTTTGAAGTTCATCCAACTTTTGTAATATATATATATATATATATATATATATATATATATATATATATATATGCATGTGCATAGACCGGCATTTTTGACAATAGAACCCGAGTATTAAAGTAAAAATTGTATGTAATCTTTATATATATATATATATATATATATATATATATATATATATATATATATATATATACAGAGATTCATAGATAGATGGATAGATGCATAGAGGCAGGCTTCCAGTTTTGCTCGTAAAATATGCTTAACATTTTAATTAATGTAGATGTTATATTTTACATTAAAGAGCGAATTATCTATTAGTTAATATGTTGCACTATATAATAGTGGCCGCCCGGCGTAGGCCAGTCGTAAAATAAAGTTAAATATTATATTTTATTTTTATGAGTATGAAGCATATATTTTTCATTATTATATTGTACCTAATTGTAATGGTTTAAAAGTTTTTAAAATATATGTCTTAGCTGCTATTCTCTTGAATTTAAACTAAAACGTTTATCGGTCCTGCATTGTTCGTTGACGTCTAAGGTTACATCGATCTTTTAATTTTCACACTTTTGCACCGATTTTACCCGGCTAAAAGCCAAATATAAGCATGCAATATTCTACATAGTAATCATCATGTCTGGTGGCCAAACACTGACTGAGGAGGTTGATAGTCAGTATATTTGAAACAATTTATATACGCATACAAAATATTAACAGAACAAAGTTTTCGCTTACTATTACATTTTTACGCAAATATTTAGCACGTGTAATTCATATGGAATATGTTCATGAATATAATTACACGTAATAGTAAACTAAATATGATCTTCCCATTAAAAATAAAACAAAAAACTTATTAAGGAATAAATTAAGATGAATGGTTAAAAGAATAGGAAAATTAGTTATATCTCTTGCATATAAACGATTTACAACGACCCATATATGACAAATGTGTTTTTTTAATTAAATAAAACATGTTTTTATATAGATATGAACAAAAACAGCAAATATTTAGGAGACATATATATATATATATATATATATATATATATATATATATATATATATATATATATATATAGTAAGTTATAAAATATATATGGCGATTAAGCTCCACTGAATATTCCGTGTTTCATCTACTCTAGGACTCTTCAGGCTTATTATTAATTTTATGTGAATAAATTAAGTAGTTATATATATATATATATATATATATATATGTTTAAAGAAAAAATAGAAAAAAACCGAATGAAATTATTAAAAAATCAACGTTTCGTCCTTGACTTAGAGGACATCTTCAGGATAATTGAAATAAAAATGTGATAAAAGAAAAAGTCATAGATCGTGCGAAAAAAGACAGTTTTTTAAAATCCAACCCATGTCGGGAAAGGACGAATATGTGTGCGTGCCTTTCCCGACATGGGTTGGATTTTAAAAAACTGTCTTTTTTCGCACGATCTATGACTTTTTCTTTTATCACATTTTTATTTCAATTATCCTGAAGATGTCCTCTAAGTCAAGGACGAAACGTTGATTTTTTAATAATTTCATTCGGTTTTTTCTATTTTTTCTTTAAACATAACGTCAACCACCGCTGGTACATTTTTTCATTCCTTATACATATATATATATATATATATATATGTATATACGAGGGGCGTTCAATAAGTAATGTTCCTAACCCACTTCCAGTTGTCTGATGTAGCTGATATTTTGCATGTGCAATGATTTCTATATCTACGGGTAATGTGGCAAATTGGAGCTCTGAACTAATTGTGGTTTCTGTTTTACAGGTATTTGAACTGTGTCAGGTGTTAAATGGAGTCTGTTGAATTTCGAGCAGTGATCCAGTTTTGAATTTGAAAAGATGCACACCACAGGAGACTTTGGATGAAATGAAAGAAACTTACGGTGATAATGTCCCATCATATGACCTTGTAAAACGCTGGCATCGTGAATTCAAACATGGCCGGAAGTACGTGGAAACAGCTCTCAGACCTTGTCGCCCCCTTTCTGCCATTGATGAGGCATCTGTCCGTCAAGTTGAGGCTACCATTTTGGAAGATCGGCGCATTACTATTCGCCAAATAGCCCAAGATGTCAAGATTACGACAGGGTCTGTGGAAACTATCATTCATGACCATTTGCATATACATAAGGTGTCTGCCAGATGAATTTCCGCGTTGCTCACACCATTCCAGAAGCGAGAACGCGTCGAGTACTCGAGGATGAATTTGGAGATGTGCCAAGAAGATGAGTCAAAGTTTTTCAAAAGATTGATTACACAGGATGAAACCTGGGTCCATCACTATGATCCAGAGACCAAATCCCAGTCAATGCAGCGGGGGCACTTGCATTCACCACCTCCAAAGAAGGCAAGGGTGCAGCCCTCAGCTGGCAAGTCCATGCTCAAAGTCTTTTGGGACCAGGACGGAGTAGTGATGACAGATTTTCTAGCAAAGGGTACTACAATTACAGAGCCAATTATGCTTCACTTTTGAGGAAATTAAAGGAAGCTATCAAAATCAAGAGGCTGGTCAAGATCAGCAAAGGTACTCTCCTACTGCAGGACAACGCTCCGGTCCACAACTCGCATGTTGCCAGATCAGAAACACGGACGTGTGGTTATTAATCCTTCCCAATCCTGCCTACTCCCCTGACCTCGCACCCTCTGACTTTCACCTCTTCCCAGCCATGAAGTTGTTTTTGAAAGAAAAGCGTTTCCCAGATGATGCAGCCTTGATTTCTGAAGTCACGTTGTGGTTGGAGGACCAACCTGGGGTGTTCTACAAAAACGGTCTCCAGAGTTGCCTCAAACGATGGGAGAAATGCATAACACTGGGTGGTTCCTATGTAGAGAAAGTCTAATAACTGTGCCAAGTTTCGTTGCTCTACTACTATGGGAAGTGGGGCAGGGGCATTACTTATTGCACGCCCCTTGTATATATATATATATATATATATATATATATATATATATATATATATATGAGTTACTGTGTGTATAGCCTAAATACACATATTTGCGTAGTATGACTTCGAAAGAGTGGATTTTTGAAGCTTAGTTGCAAAAACTGTATCCTGCTCCCGGTTGCTCAATCGTTCCTATTAAACATCTGCTTATAATCGAAAATAAGGAAAACATCATTTGTCCATTTCTCATAATAGTAATTACGCAGAGAATTTAATTCCTTACATAAAGAATAAATATCATTATTTATGAAAAATATTTTTGGAATTAGCATTTAAATATGACCATGTTTTTACTTGTATAGAAGAAATCCCATCGTAAGGTGTTCCACAGGTAGGAATGTATGAAACAAAAATCTGTTCATGTGCAGTTGAGTTGGTTTGACAAGTTCTTCATGTGTATGTTTTACAGAAGGAATAAGAGATTACAGCTCAGCAAAACACTATTTACGGAACTGAAACAGATTAGACAGATGGTTAACAATGTCTTTTACAAGAAATGGCGTGAGTAAAAGTAAAAAACCTACCACTAGATTTAAAAATTAATTTTAAACACTATCGATGCAATAAAAAGTGCCACGAGAGACAGCTTCGCAGATATGACATCGTTATTTTAATCTAAGGACTTATCAGACCTAATTAAAGAGGTTACTAATTCAAAATGCTAATTTTAGATGAGATGTTCAAGGTAAATTCAATTTTTACGGTATCTTCTGTTTATTGAAATTGTTATTGGAAAGGTGTTCCTACGAACTCGAATAACGTATACCCGATAGAGTTAAATGCTTCCACTAAACCGGCATCAAGCAAACTCCAAACATCTCCACTGTAAAGTTCCTTGTATGTCATAAAGCCGTCTACTTTAAGTTTCTTTCTACAGACTGCTAGAATTGTAACTTCCCTACTAGGCCCTTACTTCTCTGACTATATTGGCATGATGATTTCAGATGCTTTAAAAATTCCGCTTCTGATCTTGATCATTACGGTTTGTAATAAGTATTGTTTAATGGCATGTTTTTTTGTCCTATTTTCATATGTTCTCTATGATTACGTTATAGGTTTTATACAAATCAAGGCACCACAGTTTCTACATGCGAGGCACACTATCACATGCCTTTTGGTAATTAAACCCAGTCATGCTTACTTTCCTGTGCATCTTCCTAATTTAATTACCATTGCTCCCAAGTCCACTCTGACCCGGAGTGGTAGTACTTCTTAGGGTCCCAACTATGGGTTGAATGGAAACCGACGTGAAAACAACAAATATATTCTATTTTCTTAAAAATCTTTGGATTCGACATTAAAAAACCCGAAAAGGGTTGATATGCCATAAAACAAAAACCAACCAACCAACAATCTCCGAGGGAGTGACGTTGATATTCAGTCTGCTAACAGTCCAGTTTAAAGCTTGTTTGATGTTCTGAGACAGTATATATGTATGTAGCTACAATGTCGATTTGTTTTATTCATTTGGATATGAGGGTTTTATTTTCTGTTAAAACCCATGGTGGTGTGGCGGCTCGTACTCTAATTGTCTGGTATAGCAAGCCCCTCCAATACTAAGTATGCTTTTCTTATAATAATGGTCATGCGTTTCTAATAATATGGCTATTATTTCAACACGGCCCGTATTCTGCATAACTACCGTAGAGAGTATTATTACGAGTCAGCTAATGTGGAGAGAGGTTGAATAAACTAACCATTCCGTTTCTCTATCAGAGGCTTCACCAAACAGGTAAATGTTAAGTTAATAATCTAGTACTGTGAATCTGTGCTCAATTAGACGTCTGTGCGCATGCGTAATTCTAATTTAATTTTAGGTTTCCAAACAAGTTGTCCTCGGGCGGTTGTTTCTCTTCTTGGAATGCCTTAAGAATTGAGGTTCATGTGTTTTATTGAGATAAAAAAACAGAAGTTCTAATGTTGTTAACAAGCCATCCTTTGTGATGCCCTTTGGCAAAATTTAATTATTTAGAATCTTTTATCCGTTGCCTTTTATCAAGACTATATTCGAAGCAATTCGATAATTACTCTATATTCTTCTTATTCTTACTGTTATCTTAGAAATGGTAAGGTTTGGTATAAATGACATTGTACAATTTTACAAATGTTCGCCAGCAGGAAAAACGATTGACCTTTCAATTTTTCATTTATATTTCTCATATTATTTTGAAATAGAGTCGTTCATATTTAATAATCGAAAAATAGTATACAACTTGAAAATGTTCCATTTAAAAACCAGTAACTATAATTCATATTACCATTTAATACGCGTAGAAATTGAAACCTATAAAGGTATTGTTTCATTCAAGTACCATTGAATTATAAAATAAATATTTGTTTTTAAATCTAGAATCAATGTAGCAATAAAACAAAATAAATTTAAAACAATAATTCTAATGATGTTCCTGCATGAAAAAAATGCCGACTTTTTAGTTCTAATTACGGAAAAACGACACAATACTTTTTAAAAGACCGATATGCAATAAATTTAAATTCTTAACTTGGAAAAATACCATATATATGTATGGAAAGCTTCAGACTAATTCTTGACCTTCTTGACTGAATAAACTATTAATAAAAGCATGGAGTATGTAAAATAAAATGAGAGGTGTATGAGCAATAAGGAAGTCAAAACCCTGAAGTTGATTGGCCAAATAAAGAATTACATCGCTAAATACCGTGTGTGAATAAAGACAATAATTGCACAGTTTGATTAAATGCTAGAAGTGTACACAATATTATTCGAAGGAAACTGAAGTTGCGAAAGTTTGCGCGAATAAACCGGTCAACAAGACCATCATTGAAACAGACTAATTGACCAAGATGACTTTCAAAACAGTACCTCACACTTCCTATAGTCAAAACCTGTTTTCATGTGACTTCCTAAACCTGAAGGAAAAACACAGGCTATAAAAGAGATGAACTTAGATGTGACGAGGGTAATTGACACGTTCACTCGAGAAAACTTACATTGGACATTCAAAAAGTTGTTGCATTAATACAAGTGCATAGCAACCTAAATAGATTATTTCGAGGGGGACTACAGTTTTAATGTTTTACTATCAATAAAATGTCCACAAAGTCTCGACACATATTGAATGTACTTCGTATATATATATATATATATATATATATATATATATATATATATATATATATATATAATTTTTAATTTTGATTATAAATTATCTATCATTTTGCTCAATGTTAAAATATATCTAGGATATCTATGCCTATCGAGCTTCTTATTTATATATATATATATATATATATATATATATATATACATCACGACGAGCACTGTTTTCTTTTAATTGTATTAGTGCATTTACTTATACATTAAAATAAACTCTGCTTTTTAGACTGTTGTTCTAATTCCCTTTATATATATATATATATATATATATATATATGTACGTATATATGTATATATATGTACGTATGTATATATATATATATATATATATATATATACGAGCACTGTTTTCATTTAATTATATATATATATATATATAGATATGCAAGAGAAAATAAATTTAGTTCAAGTATTGCTGCTAAAAATATACGAGAGTATGAGGAGGCTATTGCAACGCTAACATGTGAAGCATGCATCGCCCCCGGTGCATAAAAATTACTTTTAGCATTTGTCCCCCCCACTCCGAATTAGCCCCCAAAGTTTCCAGGGGATGACAGATCCTGTTAAACCTGAACAAACGCGCACTTTAATTTTAGGCCTTAACATATGTAAAATTGCGTTTTTCATTATTAAAAAAAAGAAATTACCAAGTTCCTCATCCCCTCTTTTAGCCGCAAACGTCACCAAGGTCTTAACATATTTAAATTTAAGTTCAGCACCATGCAAAACTGATAAATAGACATACATCGACAATTTCGCACAACTAGGATTAAATAATAAAATAATGAAGTGTTTTTATTAGCCATAAAAGAACCTCTAGAACACCCCCCTAGAGTTATCGCGAAGTTTATACAAACAAAAGTATGTAAAAATCAGTGAGTTTCAAATTTCAGAAAGTTTTATAAAAATTGCAGTCATCAATTTTTTTTGAATAAACACAAAAGTGCCACTTTTAGCTATTTTAACGCGAAAGGCACTCTTAGGCGGGGGGGGGGGGCAACCAGCGTTTTCCCAGAGAATCTGTTTCGTTTTACTGATATCATGTTTAAGATTTGTGCAAATTTTCAAAAAAATTCCAAGGCGTAGTTATTGCGAAAAGTGCGAACAGACGAACGGACGAATAGACAAGGGTGAATTTACAGGTCCACCCTCCTTTTGTCGGGGGGCCAAAAACCGGGTGTTAAAATATAATCACCTGAACGAAAACAAAAGAGGGGTGTTTTTTCTTTTATCATAATATATCAATTTTCTTGCTCAAAACAATAACATGTGTGTGTCTCTGTGAGTCTGAAAGTTCGTTCCGTATCGACTCCAAAATAACTGGACCGATCTTTTCAAGAAATTTGACACATGTACTTCATATGTTTTTTTGCAACAGTACGTCTCCGATATGTATTGAGAATTTATCCGATAAGTAATCGTAAAAAATATTGATAAAGAAGAAAAAGTTCGATTATGACCAAAGTGAACACCCATATGCAGTCTAACAGCAAAATTGCATTTGAGAAAACATCCCAGCATATAAAAATAAAAAAAAGTTGTTCGATAAAATAGAGCGCGTCCGAACTGCATGTTTTCCTTCCAGACACATTTGAATTTTGCATTGTAAACCTTAAGTCAAGCAATTATATAAACATAACTATGATGTTAATATACAGGGTGCCTTTTGAAATCAATAATTAACGACAAAGCATTCATATGGATGTTAATTGTAGCTTTTCAACTTATGAAATGTTAAGTTTTGAAAAGAACGCTAATGGAATATTTTATATCGGTTAGCATACGTTTGACCGAAAAAGCTAAATTTAAAATTTAAAAAAAGAAAGGGGGAGAGAATCTTATTTCTTTAATTAAAACAATGCAAATGAGATAATTAGTATTTAACTAAATTTATTAAATAGGAATAATAAATCAAGCAAACAATGTATTACAATCTATTTTGAAATTATTGAATTTACTATTTGATAATTTATTTATTTACTGAAATTAAAAAAATATATCATAAGTTAAGGTTAATATTATATTTTAATAATATATAATAATGGTCGATATATCAGATCAATTAATAATAACAATAATATTGATGATCAAAAAATATTATTAATAAGCATGTCAAGTTAGAGTTTAATTTTAATATTGAATATTAATAAGTAACGTTTTTAATGATTTAAGGTGGTTTATATCTATTAAATTTAAACCAACGTTTATGACTGCATGCGAAAATAAGTTGTTCTTTTAAATTTAAGAGGGGGGTCTATTTTTTATATCTTCATATTTTAAAATTTTTAGGGTCTCTTTTGTACAAAGTGCACAGAATTTATCTCCTGCCTTGTATGCTTTGTAAGATCCTATTATTGGCCATTTCAAATTGAAAGAAATATTGTCATCTTTAGTCGCCAAATATGCTTGGATAGGGTAGTTTGGTTTAACAGGGAGTGATTTTTAAAAAGAATATTTGTGTGTTGAAATTCTATGTATTATTAAGCCAGATGTGGAACAAAAATATATTGCCTCTTGTTTAGTGTAATTATTTTCCAGTAGATTAGGTGTTGGATTATTATATGGTGGGTTGATCTGTATTTGATTGGTATATTGGTTAAAGTGGGTGTCATTACTTAATCGGGTGGTTGAGTTATGGTGCAATTAAATTCATTTAGATTTGGGGTTTTTGATACTGTGCAGCTATAGGCTACATTTTTTATTTTACATGAGCCTTGTAGGGGACATGTATTTTTTCTTCTACAGTTAAAGCCTGCTATATTTTGTATATTTGTATTTTGTAGCTTATAATTTTTTTATTATTAGAACTAATTATTTTTTATGAAGGTTTGGCATAGCGGAGTAAGACACTTTGATTGTATTCTTATTAAAGATTTTATTATATCTATGAGGGGCTTGGAAGTTCCCATCCAATATTTTAAAAAATGCTCTGGCTAAGTTTGTCTCAAGATTTTTGGAATGTGGGGGGTTGAACCACAGGGTCTCCTTATGTCTGTTTTTACGTTTACGGGTTTTAGTTTGCGGTTTATTTGTATTAGTATCTAATACTTGTGGTTTGGTTTTATCTTTTCTTGCCTTTTTGTCATTTCTTCACACGTATACGGGAAGACATTGCCATATTATAGGTTATTATCCTCTTAGTAGGTTTATTTTAAATGCAGTTTATGTTTCTATCATTTTTATCCATGGATTTAATTTGTGATTTGTATCCTGAGTTTTTAAGGGATTCATTGTAAGCTTCTTAAGTTTTTAAGGGCTTCATTATATATATATATATATATATATATATATATATATTAACTGGTACGTATTAATATGTACACAAACACAAACATATCTATATTCAATATATGTATATATATTGCATATACGTGTATGTCTAGCCGCATTGATGAGTTGTGATATAACGAAACAGTTCTGTACGTGGATGAAAAATTACCCCCACCCTTTCTGGGTTGATCACTTTGTAAATATACTTTCACCCGACGCGTATTTTAGCAATTAAGCAAAGCGATTTTTTTTTATTTTTTTTTTTTTTTAACAAATAATGGTTTGAGCAGTGTTTCCCGATGGGCAGGTGTGGATTTAATACACACTCGAGGAGAAATGTTTGCAGAACTGATTCGTGGTCCAATGGTTAGAGCTGAATACTGTCAACGCGACGGTTGTAGGTTCGATCCACGACTGGTGGAAGGAGTATGTCTAGCCGCACTGGTGAATTTTGATACAACGAAACAGTATTGTATGAAAAAGTGTATTATATACTAGACTACCCGTGACCAGTTGGGTCAGTATGTTATATTTGCTATGGAATTCATGTATGAGCGTGACACTTGTGGTGTAAAAAATAGGTGTTTTGTTTTGACATAACAGAAACATTTCTATGAAAGTATATTAAAATAAAAAAAAAATATAGAAAGATTTCTATTTGTCGTTCTGTTTATTATAATTTCGTATTTTAAAAAAAAAATACAGTTACAGAATTATAAGTGGGTGGCCATACTTATAGGTAAATGTGCAAATTTAAATTCAAATTTTGATATATTTGCTTTTTTTTACATAGTTAATTTCTGTATTACGGTTAAGTTATTTTAACGCCCACTCTTCCCATGTTCAATAATAATTTCGAAATAATAACGTTAATATTTCATCGTCCCAATTGGACTTTTGTGTTTTCTTTATTGTAAACCCCACTCTTCCCATGGTAGATAATAATTTCGAAATAATAACGTAAATATTTCAGCGTTCCAATTGTTCTTTTTTTTTCTCTCGTTTAAATTATCCAAATAAACAATTGTTAATATTGGCTGCTTATTTTTTTACATCGTTCATTTCTGTATTAAGTTTAAGTTATTTTTAACCCCACTCTTCCCATGTTAATTAATAATTTCGAAATAATAACGTTAATATTTCAGTGCGCATGTCATGCGCGCATGCGCAACCGGATGTCGTAAACCGGAAAGTGTGTTACATACATCATTACAAGGTTATATGATATATATATATATATATATATATATATATATATATATATATATATATATATAACACTGAGACTCGAAGTTACACACGATTGAATAGGTATCTTTGCACAAAGTGTACCCTAAAATATCTCATGAAAGATTTGTTTGGTTGATAAGAAAATTATCGTTGGTTATTGGATCGCTTAGATTTTTAAACACAGTAACTTAAAGGACCGAAACCAGCCCAAAAAGCATGGAGAGAAGCTATTTACCAGTCATTTAACAGATAACCTACGAATAGAACTCAAGCAAAACATATGAGTATGACGGCCAGCCAATCAATTAAATAATTACCAACTAAGGGTCGTGCGCGTTTTTGCCGCTCTGAGCATCCGAGCTGTAGTTCCAGTAAAAAGTAGGTATCCCCTTACATTTTGAAATCGCTATCACTAGACGAACATAAGGGACTTAGGGTTAGCCACTCTGTTTAGGAACTGGAGTCGGCCTAGTTAAACTAATTTGTCCCTGTGTGTGGGAGGGGAGTGAACAACAGTAATCCGACGGATCACAACTAAACAATATCACAACACATTTGAGCACTTCAGATATGTCGATACCAAGTTTTTTTTTAACATGATTATATTAGTTTAATCATACTAAACCGCAATTACAAGCTATAATATGTAGTTCGGTTTCTCTGAAACAGTTCTTTCTTCAAGAGAAACATTAGAACGTTTTTGCACCGGTTCTTCACCAATGCGTGAATTCGAAACTATTTTTTCAATTTGTTTTACATTTCTGGAGATGTTGATGATATCGTTAGATTTTGCAAAGTGTTTAAAACACAGATGTACTGCAATAGAATAGTACACATTCGAAACTGATAGTATATACTTTTTTTAATTAATAAATTATATATATATATATATATATATATATATATATTTCATGATTTTCTTGGGGGTACAAAACTTTATTAAGGCAATCATGAAGGGAAGACGTATTACTTTGGAAGTCATTTTATATTACAAAAGAAAAAAAAGACCGAGGAGAAAAGGAAAATGGATAGCAACTAAAAATAAAAGGAGTGAAAAAGAAAAAAAATCAGAACGAGTAAATTGACATGTTTCGTCCTCACTCATGAAAATTGGAATCGAGGGATTTATTTTTTAGTAATTTGCTTTCCTTAATGATAAAATCTATAAAAAAAAAAGAGACGGGAGCAAGAGCAATCGCATGAGGATGAATTTTAGAGACTGATCACGTTCAAACCCAACAAGCAGTCCTTTTGCTTACAAAGGGAAGGGATCCTAAGGCGAACTTGAACAGTCTCGGAGTGAGCTCGACTCAATACTGAGAAAGAGTCGATGCTGAAGTCCGTAACACAATCCCGGTATTTAATAACGTGTTTCGTTATAGCGGATCCATATGTGTTGTTTACAGCGTCGGTAGGTAGGAATGTTCCATTCCTGATTTTGCTCGGTACATGTTGTTCTATGCGACTTTCCAATTTTAAAGACGTTCGACCTACGTAGTCGGCACCGCAACCACATTTAAATGAATAAATGACATTACTAATATGATGAGGGAGTAGAACATATTTTTTATTGGAAGCCATAAATTGTTTTGTATTATACACAACACGAACATTTGAAGCAAAATAATATCCTTCAACATTTGAACTAATTTATTTGGTGAAGTTTTCACTTACTGTCCCCAACCACGACAATCGAATATAAACTGGACATTTGTCCTCCATATTGGGTTTTGTTCGTAAAAAAACTGCTCTTTTCCTTTGAATGGTGGCTTCAATTACATCTAAAGGATACCCATTATTGGACAAAGCATCTGTAATTGTGTTTAATTCCTCATCCAATTTTTCTGGCGGCAGATCATTAGGGCACGATGTGTTAATGTCCAAATTAAATTATATTTGCGCTTGTTAGGGCAGAATGAATCCCAGCGTGCATACAGTCCAGTGAATGTTGGTTTGCGATAAATCAATGTAAGGTAACTAGATTGAGTTTTCATTCCCAAAATACCGAGAAACGCCAGGGCGGAACTATCTTCACTTTTATACGTATATTTTAACGCCGGATGCATACTGTTTAGTAACGAGAAAATCCGTTTGCCTCCGAATTACTATCACATAGGCAAAAAGTGTCGTCTGCGAACAGATACTACACTTTGATCTTGGCGAAAGCCGAGTTATTTAGGCTTTCGGCCCCGGCCTTAGCATTATCTACCGCCAAGGCCTTATTTAGGGTCCGAAAGAGCTTAGGCACCAGGGCCAGTAAGGGGGATTGGGGGGAAAACGGGTCTTTTCTAAGGACTACGCTAGACTTGCGTTGAAAAGCAAGTACTTTATTAAGTAAACACCTATGCTAGAGTCTCTATCATTCTTTACACAACGGCCTACATTCTTCCCAGGACCTACTTAAAACAACTGCTCCCCAGCTTACGGGATTGCGTGCGACATTCACGCTGTGAAGAAAAATACATATTTACAAAAAAACAAAATAAAATATACTATATACAAAACAAAAGGATTTTTTTTTTATAATTGGGGGTGAGATGATGAGGAGGGGGGCAAACTATGAAATACCCAAAAAGAAAAAAAAAATAACACAAATGAAAAAATACCTATGGGGCCGGGTTAGTAAGAGGATTCTCCCTTCCTACGTGCTATTCGCCAATTGGAACGCCCACTGTCTTCCGGTCCCCTCTTCGACGCTAGAGGTGAAATCAAGCAGGTCTTTCCCTAATGGGGAGTGGTGGACCTAAAGGACTGCACTTCTGCGAAAATAACTTGGGGTTGGGGTCAACAGGGATTGGCGGCGTCTTCCAAGATAAAGTACGTAATGGGAAAAAACAGGTCGGGGACAAAACAAACAAGTGGACTGTGCATCTTTGGAAGATCTCCCAGTGCCGATGAAAAATTAAAAGGGACCAGGATCAACTCACATACTTACCCTAGTCTATGCCTTAATAAAGTTATTCTTTTCCACTCTTGGTGGTTACAGCCTAACTACTTATCTACCCATACTACAAATATTAAACAAAGGGCTCGGTTCCGAGAAAAATATGAACCCAGCACCTTAGGATCAATACCACAAGGGTGGAAACACGAACTCGTCGGATGCACAAGCTTGTTTTGTGGAACCATCTCCTATCAAAGTCTATGCGGTGCAATCTTTTCCAATCACATTTGATCCTTATTTTAAGTTGATGCTTAAAATAAACGACCAGATCCTGATCCGAAACAGATCGCCTCTCATAGACAATGCCCAGACGTGAAACCCACGTCACTAATCTAGCTACAGCTAGGATCGCTAGAAACACCACCCGTTTCTCCCTGGTAAACAGCGGGTCCACATTGTCAACAACGTACGCTAAATCAAGTGGCACAAACCGCTCGGGATCGATGCGAGCCGTTACCTCTCCGACATACTCCCAGAGACTCTGTACCCCGCTGCAATGAAAGAACGCGTGTTCCTCGTCTCCTCCTCCTTTTCATCGTTGCAGTGTCGGCACGGGGGATAATAATATTCACTATCCCTAAAATCCCTGGCTAGTCTGACCAAGAGTTGCAGCACGTCCCGGATTAGCCTACATGTGATGGAAAACTCCGCATTATTAATGTAGCTACTGGCTGGCGCCCAAATCCACAGCGAGAGAACCTCCCCCCCTCGACAGATGCAGCCGCTCCACCAGCGGATCTTTCGCGGTACCAACCACTACCTCCTCATATAGCCTCCTCTAGGCCGTGCAAGGTCACTGGAACCGGTAATGCCCTAAGGGCGGCTCGGCATTCGGTCAGGAAACGCCTCTCCCCCACCGGTTTTCTGCGATCTTCAGCGGCGGGGTCGGATATGAGCCGCTGAAAAGCTTATTCCAAGACTAGTACCCAGTGCGTTTCAGCCATCAGTGTCCGACTCAGGGATGCCAAACTCTGAGGGTTCTTGTGCCTTTGTAGGTCAGGCATTCTTAAACCTCCCTCGCTAAGTTTCTGCATACAGACATGTCTGTGGACATACGGCTGTCCTACCGTACAAAGAAGTTTGAAAAGGAGGCGCTCTAAAGCCTTACATCGATCCGCAGGGAGGGGAAAAGGAGACACGCAATAAAGGATCAACAGAAACACGTACGTTGCACATGCCTCCGCACGACCCTTCAAGGACAATTTCCTCCGAATCCAAGTCCCTACTGACGAATCGACCTTCGATTGTACTTCCGACTAATTCTTGTCCAGCTGGAGGTCAGGCCCGAATCACACTCTGAGGATCTTCACCGGGCCATCAGTCCAGCCGAACGCACCTGGAAGCGAGTTTACCTCGGTTCAGGCGCCCAACCGCAGGCCAACGGACTTGTTGCGATTGATCAAGGCCCCTGTGACAACTTCGTACTCAGCGATCTCCTAAATCGCCGCTTTAAGATCGATACGCCGCGCAACGAACACAGTGACGTTATCGGCGTACGCGGACACGCTGGCAAATTAGCCGCCAGGTAGAGCTACGCCACGCAGGACTGGTCTCGCCACCTCGTCCCTTAATTTTCGAAGAAAGGGCTCCAGCGCCAGGACATATAATAGAGGCGACAGCGGGCAACCCTGCCGCACCGATCGGGAGACCCCAAAGACTTTGACAACCTACAGTTGACTTGCACCACTATCGCGGGATCACGATACAGAGCAGAGACCCACTTACGGAAGTCCGAACCAAAGCTGGCGCTTTCCACAACAGATCTCAAGAACCCATGGTCGACCTTATAGAACGCCTTGGACTGATCTAAATTGATTAGCGCGGCTTCCATGTCGGCTTGTAAACCCTCTATAATCTTGCGAACAAAGTGCAAATTGGTCTGAATCGATCGACCCTTCACAGCATAGTTCTGATCCGGCTCGAACAAGTCACCGATAACAACCTACAGTCGGTTCGCAAGAACGCGTAACAAAATCTTGAAATCTGCGTTAAGCAAAGTTATGAGTCAATAATCATCTAGATTCCCCTCTACATGCTGATCCCCCTTCTTCAGAAGCGTGACCACTCCTTTGGTAACCTGCCCCGGAATCGAGTCCTGGGAAAAGCAGTGGTTAAACACGCCCGTCAGAAGTGGAACAAACATGGGCGACAGCCTCAAGAACAGTTCGTAGGGCAAACCATCGAGCCCCGGAGATTTGTTGTGGCCAACCTGCTTCAACGCAGTAATGAACTCACGCTCCCTAACTATCCCCATCGCAGCTAGCTGCTCGGGCCGCAGTAAGGCGGGGCGAGCAAGCTAAATAGCTGCCAAACTCCTGGCCGCGGAGTCTGGGTAGTTGGGTGAAGCGTTCCTTCAAACGTTGCCGAAACCCATTGCAAATCTCCTGTGCCGATACGAGAAAGCGCCCTTCCAGGTTTTTCACCTCCCGGATGCACCCATCTGAGCCGCGTCCTAGGGCGGCCTTTCGCTCAACAGCGTCAACATTCACGGGTTCGTTAGAGACTCTCTTTAACCTAGCTCTGACTACCTGACCTGCATATCGCTTGCTAGCCAAGCGATTCAGGTCCCGCTAAACTATAGATAACTCTAGGGAATCCCCCCTGCCACCACCCGGGTTAGTCTATCATCCAGGTGCATTTTGGTCCGCGCCCTAGTTAATGCGAGGCGTTGGCTATATTTGACACAAAAGAGCCTAATAGTAGTCTTAATCTTAACCCACCACTTAACTCCCGGTAACCGGACCCACCAACTCCCTCTTAATTAGTGACGTCAGGTTTTCCAGGAAGTCGTTCGTCTCATATCTTGGCGAAAGCCGAGAACACACCGTTTGAATTTAGTTTCACTTTATTTATACTAAAAAGCAGGAGAAATAAGCGACACAGCGAAATAGCGCGATTTTTATAAAAGTCGATGTATATAAATCTAAACCTGACACGCGTTTCCAAATCATAGATATTATTATCGCGGGGGTATATAAATACTTCTAAGCGATAGTACCCCCCCTCCGAGAATGGCGGCGAGAAAAGCCTTTCGAGACATACATAAAATCATCACACACATTTTGCATTTTATATATATATAATACATTAAGTAAATTTATAACGCCAGATTTTAAAGGTGAGCTAAGTAATTTACATATATTTTTGGAAGTTTCTTATGTTAAAGTTAAGTTACTAATAATTAAATAATAGAATGAAAATGATTAGAAATGTTCTGAACATAGAACAGATTATAATTAGGTTTATGGAACGAACTGTAGAGATCTGTATGGAGGTTCAACGTTGGTTCAAGAAAATTAGAAGTTAATTATCAGGTTCAACTGTTATAGATAACCCAAAATTGTTGCAAAAATTCTGTAATTTCCTAATTGTTTTATTATATTCTCTTGTTCCTAGTTGTGAATAAGGCATCATTTCTATAGAAGCCTCATTTGAATGTGTTTATAATAATGTTTAAGTTCTTTCAAAAAATAAAAGCCAACTAAGTCCATCATCTTAGCAGAACACGAACATCCATTAGGATATCAAAGTTATAGGGGTGTCTTTTGTAGTCAAAATTTATTGTTGAAACGTGTAAGAGACTTTCTAGCAAAACGGATTTATTTCATTTTCAAATCTGTTTAATCCGCGTTTTCTTGGCGAAAATAAGGGCAATGTATGAGAAGATAAGAGAAATGGGCTAATCAAATTGTTGGTGTCAAAGGTTATGCAATTGAGAATATGTGTATGTTTTATGGGAAGAAACCAGTTCATTACAGAGAAACTATCTTAAAAGAAAGGATAATTCTATAATAATTATATATATATATATATATATATATATATATATATATGTAATTATTAAACAGTTAATTAAACGTGTTAAAACACTTTGAAAAATAGTAAAAACATATTTAATCTGAAAAGGAAACTTGATAAGTGGATATTTATCTTATTTTATACACACACACACATACACACATATATATGTGTGTGCGTGTGTGTGTGGGTGTGAAAAATAGAAAAGTTACAATTAAAGTACGATACGACTATTATTATATGTCAATACGGAAGGGAGTGATTGCAATAAGTGAAAGGCGTATGAGGAATAACACCTTTTTAGGACATAGTATTTCAAAACTTAGTGAGTTTTAACAAAGAAAATAAACAATAAATAACCAAGAGCAAAGAATTAAATATTTAAATTAAATAAAAAAATTAAAAAATTAAAAGTAAAACGTAAAAATATTGAATAAAATACATAATAGAATACACACACGCACACAAATACACACACACATATATGTCTCTCTCTGTTCTCTGTTACACACACACATATATACGTATATGTATATATATATATATATATATATATATATATATATATATATATATATATATATGTATGCGTGTGTGTGTGACAGAGAACAGAGAGAGAGAGAGAGAGATTCAGTCACAGAGTTTGGAGATAAACTTTGAAACACAATAGATAACGATAAAGCAATACTAAATAAACTAGATTCATATATAGATGGATAAATGATATATATATATATATATATATATATATATATATATATATATATATATATATATAGCTAGAGAAGGAGAAAGAGGAATTAATGAAGACATAGTGATAGATATATAAAAAAGACAATTCTTTAACTAATGGAAACTGTCAGATAAATCTAAAGATAGGACACGATGCTTCTATAAGTGAATAGTCGGTTCGTTGTCATCGAAGTAATTTACTGATGTTTGCGTTGCTTAATTGCTACGACGTTTGACAACACACAGTCGTGTTGTGTATTTAAACAAAACGTTAGAAGGCAAAGCCAACTGCAAATACACAGAGCCGTAGGTAAACCGTTTGCAACTCATACACTCGTTCTTATTTGCATATCGATGGCCTTGATGGACATTCGAATAAAACCATTTCATGAATCATCTGTGTTCAATGTTGGCTCATTTACTACTTGCACTGTCTCTCGAACTCTTTACCTTATGCAAACTTTTGACTTTTACCGCATTTTCTAACTATCTGATCTGATATGCAGGAACAAGTGCGTATTCATTATTTGCAAAGCTGGAGGAGCTAGTGACTTTGAAGTATTCCTCTTAAAATAGAGTCGCGTCTGATAGTCCGAATTTCAATGAACAGCGAGCTAAGAGAAAGTGCGTATTGTTATTTGCAGGATAGGAGGCGCGGATGACTCTGTTATCGTTTCAAAGCAAAATCGCTGAGAAGAGTTTGGAATAATTAAAACTGTCGTTGTCTGGACCTAAGCCCGACAAATTTATTTAGTACTAGCATAGTGACCAGACATTCGCAGGGACTTAATGATCAACGAATATTTTACACTCTTATATTTTTTTGTCATCCTAATCGGTGAAATCGACCAATTTTTTTAACTAAATCTATACGTTGTTTGCTATAATTATGGGTGAATCGCGCTGCACCGGAAGGGCACTTTTCGTGCCCTTTCTTGGGGACATAGTTTCTAATACATTATAGTCTGCATCAGTAATCTGCATCTTCTCTGAAGAGACCTACTCTTGATTTTCGAAAATTATATTTTATATTTGATGACTTTAATTAAAGTTTTAAATGCAAGAATCAAGTTTCATATTTCAATTGTACTTTAAACTGAAAAATTCACCTACAAACGCAATTAATCATAGCTAAGAGCCTACTGTTGACTAACTAGTCTTGCCTTACTGCCTCTGTGGTGATCATGGCTTGCATTTAACTTTAAAATTAAAAAAATCAAGTCTTATGTTCCCATTATGCTTTATGCAGAAACAATAATTTCAAACGCTCCCCTGTCATATTAAAACCTACTATGGATTTTATACGCCGCGCCATTCGGCTTATGTGGTAATAAAACTTGTGAAATACTCTTTGTGTCGTTAGGCTGTATAAGATAGTACCTTTAATCAAACTCGCCTGTTTCTTCTTTTATCATGTTATTTCGATTACACTGGTCTGCGAAGTATCAAAGGTAAAGCATCTAAGTAATTATTGGATAATTTACTATACAGAATCTACAAATCACACTCATTTTCTTTAATCAGGCAACGTTTTTGAGATACGAAGCAGTAAAATATTTAAAAGTGCCATTTAGCGCTATTAATTCCTTTTCATTTTGGAAAAAAATTTTGACAAAAGAAATATTTTTCTTGCATAATTCAGAAGCTAAAGAGGATATATTACAGAAAATCTCATCATGGATGAAGGGCCTCCCTGTATTGGGTAGCCACCACGTCTCAAAACACCAACAGAATCTCCAACAAAGTTTAGATCCCACCGGCGCTGCTAGCGTTCATCCATGACACGAATATCTTGGTGAAAACGTTGTCCCTGTTCCTCACTGAAGTCATCACAGTTCTTAAATAAATTATATACGGGTGACTATAGAAAGTGACTTATTTTCTCACATGCAACCCGCTAATTGTTAGTGGCTATTCAAGTCAACATTGACTTTTTTCTCGTATTCTGTACTAAGGTTATTTCCTTGAGAGTTGCTTATCACTGACTTAAGCGGACACCAAACGGACAGCTCAGCTGCATTCAGTGCATCGTCAAACATTGATTCCTTCATCAGTTCCCTTACCCGAGGCCCATCAAAGATGCCATCCTTTTGCTTTTCCGGACTGATCCGAGGAAACTTCTGCTGAAGAAAAGTAAATCCCGGATTGTCTTTTCCATTGCTTTCACAAAGTTCTTCATCAGTTCCAGTTTGATATGTAAATGGAGGAGTAATACCTTGTTTGGTTCAACAAGAGAACGCGCCTGAACAGCGTATTAACCAGGTGCCAAACTGTGTCGTGATGGCCATGCTTGTCTAATAAAATGTTGATCATTAGCCTGACTATCCCAAAAACACAAAAAGCATGGATATGTCTGTGTACCCACGATGTAGTCCCAAAACCAATCAAACTAGCTTAAGAATTCCAGAGATCAACCAAGTAGTAGCATTGTAGTTAAGAGCAGACAGTAGCTGATCTCTATTTTCAAGAGTTTCTTTCAATTGAACCGAATGACCGATTGGAATTGAAGAGTATCTATTTCCGTTTTGAAGGAAGACTGTCCTGAGACTTCTGCTGAAATAGTCGATGAATAGTCTCTATTCTGTAGCAATATAGTCCAGCCCCATTAATTAATCAAACCAGCAATGTTGTTGCAGTAAACTAATGACGAGTCCTTATGGGTTGTGAAAAACTGTCTAAATTCTCTATTACGCTCTTAGTACCAAATGAATATTGTCACAGGTGCTAGTAATATTTTTCTCGCGAAGACGAGAACACAGAAGCTGTGCTGATTCCTTTGATAGGTTTAGATCCTGTGTCAGGTCATTAAGATCTGCTTGTGTTAGAGACACTGGCCGGTCATTGTCTTCTGACATGTATTTTCCACTATCTGCGCAGTCTAGTACGTTATTAGATTCCGATTCAGAGCTAGATTCCGTTGCAACAACAGGCTCGATAACGGGCAGGCCTGGACCATAAGGGACTAGTTGTAGGGTGGACGGAACATCAGGATACTGAATACAATGATTGTTCTTGCGGTTGACTCCTTTAAGATTAGTCATGAAGAAATAGCAGTCTGACGCATGATATTTACCGTCCCTCCAAACCATTGGAACAACGAATGGCATACACTTCCCCTTTTTTTATTTCTCCAATCACGCAAGTTCTCGACACATGTTTTGCAGCTAACATGGGGCGCAAATAGCTTGTGCTGGTCCCCAAGCTTAACTCCAAATATTCGGATGATTTGTGCATTTGCATCGTATTTTCAGTCAATCAAGTATACGTGTCCAAAGTAGAAACACGAGAAGCACAGATTCTTGTAAAAAGCACAAAGTCCTATGAAGTCAATTACATTGATTGGGGATCACACTTTTCTAAACAAGTTTTTAGTTTCAATGTTGTCAATGCAGTTTTTTAATGTATTCACTCAGTTTGAGTTTCCTGAATGTAAACAAAAACGTTATTATGTTTCAGTATCAGTTTCAGGATGCTACAGTATAGTTTTAAGCCCAAAAAAAAGAATAAGCTATACCTGCAGCCTCGTTTTCCTTATACTTAGTACTATACAAGGCCCAAAATTCGCACTTCTCATATCTCAAAAAATTAGACCTCATCCAACGTAATAGCAGTTTTTTATTCAACGCACGCAAAAAACCTATAAATCACTTGAAAAACCTTCCACATTTAAAAAAAACAAAATAAACACAGGGCAGTGATATCGATAACCGATACTAATCGAACACATTCCGATACAAAATCTACGAACACTGATTTCGTCTTAAATTCCATAAAATCAGCCCTGCCGTTTTATATCTAATAGGAAACGAGCTCACACACACAAACACATATTTCCTTTTTATAATAGATTAATAATATATATGTATTATTCTTTAATTGGAATTCATTTTTGAAATGAGGATTATATATATTAATTTATTTTTATTTCGGACTATTACTCTCATCTTTATTGGTTGTTGTTTTTTACGACGTTTCGGCCAACTATTCCTCTGGCCATCGTCAAATGGTAACCGTGACGGATAGGAACTCCGAATCTCCTAACTGCATTCTCAGCAATTACTGCCATTCGTAGTTGTTGTCGTCTCACCACGTTTCGGCCAAATAAACGTTTGGCACGCTTTGGGTAGGATTGAAACCGCTATCTTCAGAGAATGTCCATCTGGAACCGTAGAGATTCAACGTCTCTATCAATTGCGCTACATGGATATTGTCTGAAGATAGCGGTTTCAATCCTACCCAAAGCGTGCCAGAGGTTTACTTGGCCGAAACGTGGTGAGACAACAACAACTACGGATGGCAGTGATAGCTGAGAATGCAGTTAAGACATTCGAAGTTCCTGACTGTCGCGGTTACCACCTGACGAAGGCCAGAGGAATAGTTGGCCGAAACGTCATGAAAAACAACAACCAATAAAGATGAAAACAACAACTAATAAAGATGAGAATAATAGTCCGAAATAAAGATGAATAAATATGTATAATGCTAATCTCAAAAATAAATTCCAGTCAAGGAATAATATATACCAATCGGTACGGACCCGACTATGGAAGATCAGATAATAAATAAACATAGATTTATAAGATCAAAGAATCCAACAATGATCGCCCTTCGGGGCCCGTGGCGCAGTTGGTAGAGACTTTGAATCTCTACGGTTCCAGATGAACATTGTCTGAAGATAGCGGTTTCAATCCTACCCAAAGCGTGGCAGAGGTGTATTTGGCAGAACCTGGCGAGACGACAACAACTACGGATGGCAGTGGTTGCTGAGAATGCAGTTAAGAGTGTCAAAGTTCCTATCCGTCGCGGTTACCACCTGACGAAGGCCAGAGGAACAGTTGGTCGAAACGTCGTGAAAAACAACAACTAATAAAGGTGAAAACAACAACTAATTAAGATGAGAATAATAGTCAGAAATAAAAATACATTAATATTATTAATATACTGCTATACCTGGCATACGATAGTGCCACTCAAAAGAAATTCCAAGTGTTTTGATGAAGTACTTACACTTAAATTTCACCTGTCATGAACTTAGTAAAATCCTTACGTATAAAAGACTACTGTGTGTGTCAGTATGCACACGTGTTTGTTAGTTTCTTTCCTATGGATTCCGAAACAACTGGGCAGAATCTTTTGAACTTTCACACATATTTACTTTATGTGTCTAGGAGTATTCTTAGATAAGTTTGATTTTTTTTATCGAAAACACCTGATAAGTATCAAACATCGATAACCGAAAAAATTTGATAACACGAAAAGCAGTCCGATTTTGACCAACGTTAACATTCTGAACCAGCTTACCATCATAAACACGTGCCTCTGAGAAGCTTTATCACCGCACAAGCGGAATTGTCGGCGTACCAAATCAGCAGTAATTCATTAGATAAGGCAGAGGTGCGTTCGAAATGAATATTTCTGTTTCGAGCACGATAAATAAAGTTATATTTCATCTTTGCAATTACAACTTTAATTAAAGCTATTATATAAAAATGATTTTAAAAAACAAACAATAGGGTCTTTAGAATGCAATATAGACTAAACTGTATTTTGGGCAAAGTCACAGTTGGGAGGCAAGTGACACTTTTCTCCCTGAGCACTGTTGTTTGCTCCTCGACTAAAGCAGGCACCAATCAATTTCATTTAAAATGGGAGATTTCACAGATTTTCATGAAAGTAAAAATACTGAAGTGTGGAATAATCGCTGATCTGTATTCAATATTGGAAATGTCGGGTTTCCCTACTTTCAGATTATAAGTTTACATATTTAAGTAAAACTACTATTTACTTGTTTTGATCGGATATTGGTCTCATCTTGAGTGTTATTTGTTAAAATTTTCCGTCGGTATAGTTTCCGACCTTCGACAGGCATGCTAATCCCTATCATGCAAAGGAATAAAGTAAAGTTACTGCCTCTATAGATAATGATGTTTGCCTGGATGTAATGTCCTAGCAAATGGAGTCAAATCAACTTTGTACCTGCGTTCGAATTTTTTGATCTGAAGTAATCGCAATCTCTTGTACTGATGATTGCGAAAGCATGAAATATTTTGAGTACCATTGAGCGTATGGCGCCCGTGTGAACAAATCAGCAGTAACCATAAGATAACTTATTAGCTAAAATATTAGCAGTAACTCTTTAGCAGTATGATATTTCAGCAAGTGAGCAGAAAAAAGGGCGTGGCTGAGAAAAGGAAACCAGAAAACGTGTTTGGACACATGTGGGGCGAGAGAGAAACTACCCCTCGTTCTTGAATAAGTGGAAATGCAAGCGACGACAAAGCCACGTGCGCGAGAGAGCGTACCAACCCATAAGTTCGACGCGTGGTTGATACTTTGAAACACAGTGAGGTACGTTGTCGGAAATTTCTGGAATATATGTGTTTTTGTATTCACTTAAAGCAAAATGCTGGGTCTGCTTTTTTTCAACATCCCTTGATTGTTTGTTCTTTTTTTATTGCATTTTCACCCCAAACAAGGCACATTGCCACTTTGTAGGGGTCTACTGTCAGGGACATAAGAATCAGCGGTGCTGTGTAAGAAGTTGGGCAGCAAGATGTCGGTTTACGTTACACTTGAACTTCTGCATGTCAGTACAGTCGGGGAAGTAGGGATTCGGAAGGGAATTCACTCGTCTAGCTGTTCTCGGGAAGAAACTACTGGAGTAGAAGGATCTCTTGCATCTAGGGGTCTCTACTTTGAAGGGGTAGGATTTAGCTGCTTGTCGGGTTTGTCGGGGTATTTACGTCGAGGGGGCACAAGTGCTTGCAGTTCGTCAGCGCATTCACCGTTAAAATACTTGTAGAACAGGCAGAGGGATGCAACATTTCGTCGATGTGACAGAGACTGAAGTTTAGCTGACAGTTCAGGATCTATCAGATTGGCGACTCTCTTTGGAACCTTGTATAGGAGCGAGAGACTAGTGGTAGATGCACCAGTCCAAATATGACAACAATACTCCATACATGGGCGAATGGTGGCCTTATAGAGGTATAGGATAATTTCAGGCGTTAATAGCTTTCTAGCACGGTAGAGAGAACCCACCTTCTTCGCAGCGGTCCTGGCAATGTTCTCAATGTAATTGTTCATACTCATATGACGATATGAGGCAACGTATGCATCTGAGTGGTTGAAATGTAACACTTACGTTACATAGTATCTGTAAGTATAAAACATGTTATTTATAATTGTTAGCCCCGTTTATGATGTCTTAAATTGGATGACAATCTGGGAAATAAAAAGAAAGTCAGCTGGCCGTCTGAAATTTCAACAATTTTCTGTCGTTTAAACAGAATTGTCTGCCTTAACGTTTTGCCCGTATTTGGCATTTATAATTGTTAAAGTTTATTTAAATCTCGTCGCGGTATTTGGCAAATTGAGTCAAAATTGACTTCGTACATTCATCCAGACTAGTAAATAGTTATTCCTGTACTGATGATTGCGAAAGCATTGCAAACTAGTGTCTGTAAGTATAACACAATCATAATTGTATTTATAAATGAATATATATGTGTATATATACATCGTATATATACGCATATGTGTGTGTGTACATGTGTGTAATGGCATGCATTCTTTTGCTTCATATATAGTGTTAGGCCATTCTCAAAGAAAGTTGCTTCGATTGCAATATCTACAAGGTTAAGAAGTGGCAAGGTGAATCCGTTGCGCTGACACGATTCAATCTTCTTTGTTTGAGTACTTGACTTCCGAGCCGAGGTCCGTCAGCGCCGCGGAGAGTATTCTTATTTCTAAGTCTTCGATTTTCTATCAAAACGACTGGAATTAATCTCGCAAATGGTTTCGAAAATCCTTACAATTTCGGCCATCGTTCACAATTTCGTAAAGCGTAGAGCGTTAGTAGGTTAAGAGAAATTCTTGTTGCGAATACTTCGTCCGGGTGTTATAGCTGTTGCTGTTTCTGTTTTGTTGTAAAGGAGAGCAATTGTAGAGAAGGGTTGAGATCAAGGGTAGACACACAACGAAAAGAACAGGAAGCTATGACGGAAATAACGCAATTGTGGAATGAAAACGTAAGAGAGAACGGGGATAAGAAGTAAATAAAAAAGAAAGAAAACTAACTTAATAGAAAAAATATTAGAAAACAATAAATAAAAAAAATATATGAATATATGAAGCCAAAATGTCCGAAGAAAAGAAAGAAAAGCATTCGTAAATTTAAAACAAAGAAACGTAAACAATATATGTTATATTTTGAGAAAAAAAAACGTAAGAAAATTTAAAAGGAAAAACGGAAAAGAAAAATAAAAGCTAAAAAGTTTATAAATTATATTTTATTTACAAATAGGTTTATTCCGGTTGTCTCCTATTAACGATATCTGATGTTTCTGTGATTTCGTGTATAAATAAAAGTTAGTAGGCAATTCATCAAATAAAAACACTTACCATATTAATAAAGGTTGGTAAACATTAATACAGAAATGTGGCATTCCACAAAACGATGAACATTTCACATTTATAAAAGATTAACAGGGAGACCCGACGTTACCCGCGATTAATTTATGAGCAACGAGTATTTCACACTCACATATTTTTTGTCACAAGAAATTGGAGTAATCACCCAATTTTTAATCAAATCGATTGACTTAGTCAATTATACAAGGTAGTCTACATTACACTGTAGAGAACTTACTGTTGATTTTAACAAATAATAAATAGGAGAAAGCATATTTTGCACACACCTGCTATACTAAGGATATTAAGTAATATTGAGTGGGCAACGTCGATACTCCCACACCTATCTTAGTATATAGGAAGCAGCTTTGGTAACTGTACTCAAATGTAAAAATTGCAAACACAAAAGATAGGTAAACTTACTTAAAAACAGATAAAAGCGCGAAAATTTAATAACTCCAAAAAAGAAATACCTGATCCCCTCCTCACCAGAAAGTTCGGCAAAAGGAATAGAAAAGGATGACGTTATTCTCAGAGTATTGATCAGTTTTTGTTGACTATATAACAGCTTAAGTGAATTTCTTAAATACTGCTTTGGTATAGAAACGTTTCTCTGTACGGTCTGTTGCAGCGGCAGTGCCACTTTATACATGCGAATTTCATTTTTTTTTCATATATAAAATGTGAAAAATTAAGCAAACTAAAAATTCAATTCACAAAATATTAAAATAGAGTATTTTAACAAAAATAATGTTTAGTTTTAATGTGTTAAAATGACTACTTATTACGTATTGTGTTATAGGTCTCCATGAATGTAAGGAAAAAAAAACTTCACTATTTATTGTAAAGTTTTCTTTCAAGCTGTAAGTAATTACATTTTAAAAATAACAAAAGATAGAGAATGCAGAGGTGAACCTAAAAACTAATTGTTATGAGCCAACCATCTATCATACCTGGCCAAAGCGTTTGTCTTAAGACGACGTTGGAAATTTTTCTTTAGTCAACGCATGCGAGAAAATAATGAAGTTAATGCATTTTTTAATATAAAATAGTCACCACTTATCAAGGCCCGGAAGTCACTCGGAGATAAGGGGCATTGCGTGTAAAGTACATTAGTATTGGAGATTTGATAAAGTGTCTTACTTAAGGGGCGGTTCATCATAAATTTGTTTATGTTGGACTAGAAGACATCCAGTTGTAGTCTGGCAAGAAACAGGCAAACGGAGCAGAGTTCCACAGGCGTGCACGTCTAAGAAAGAAGATTTTTTCATGGAATCTACGTTTTGGTTTTGGCACATATAAAGAGTGGGGACAATTTTTGACAGTGGTTTCAGCTATACGGGTGTTTATCGTAAAAGATTTGCGAACGGAGATCAGAGATTGGAGTTCAGACGAGCACTTGCCATAGAAGTAACGATAAAAAAGACAGGCTCGCAACGTCTCTCCTGTGGGGGAGAGGGTACAGGCAAGAGAAAAGCGCATTCTCCACTAAGCCAAGGCAGGATAGGTTTTTAAGAGCTGCTGCCCAAATATGGAAGCAGTACTCCATCCTTGGAGGTATCTGACTTTTATATAGATAGAGAATTGCATCAGCAGTGAGATATCTTCTGGAACGGTAGAAGGATCCTACAATTTTCCCAGCGACTTGATATACGAGTTCCATTTCAGGTCAGGAGTAAAATCAAGGCCAGAAGTTTATCAAAACGTAGAGATTCCCCTAGACGAGAGCCATCCATTTCAATTGATGCCAGATGGGGATCAGAGCGTTGATAATGTAAAGATAGAAGCTTGGTTTTAGATGCATTAAAAGTAACCAGCCACCTCTTCTCTCACTGTACCACGCGCTCGAAAGCAGAGAACAGAGAAACAAAGAGAGTTTTGTCATTTACGGCCTCTGATGCGTTGCCATAGATGGTCGTGTCATCAGCATAGATATCAACGAATGATTTCAGTATGTGTTTTGAGAGATCATTGATGCAGATCAGGAAGAGAATTGGGTCCGGTATGGACCTCTTAGACTCCAGCATTAATACTGAGGGCCTCTGATTTCTGCCCATCAACAACTACTCTTATGAGCCTATCATGGAGAAAAGATTTAATGATTGGGAAAACATTTTCAATAATACCGTAGATGGAAATCTTGTGAAGTAGGCCATTATGCCATAACTTATCGAAAGTCTTTGATATCTGAAGAGCAATTGCCCTTGAAAGGAAGACTTTTTCAAGAGATTCACTACATCTATGAGATATAACCGTTAGCAGATCTGCTATAGATCTGGCAGAAATGAACACCATATTGCATGCCACTAAGAAGGTTATTTCTGCTTATGTGCAGAAATATAACATTCAATATGGATTCCAGCAACTTACTCATGACACACAGGAAACTTATTGATCTGTGCTCAAAGGGGGACTACTTAACCTGAATTCTTAAATACAGGACATACTGATGAGGTTTTCTCGGGTGTTGGGAAAGATTTCTCCTTAAGGCAACGCTTAAACAGTTTTTAAGTATGGGGACAAGTTCTGGTTGAAGTATTTTCAGCACTATAATTGGCATGCCGTCAGGGCCAGTTGCTTTACTGAAATCAAGGTTCTTCATTAGCTTGGCGACATACACGCACATATATTTGTATGTTTCATAGCGTGCTGTCTGTTATAGGAGGAAATACGGGGAGTTGATAGTCTTCGTCGCGTAGGGTAGAATTAGCTGCAAAGTTCTTGGCAAATAGCCTGGCCTTGTCTGATGCTTACGAGATTACCTCAGGTCCATTGATGATGGTTGGGATAGAACGCACGCTTCTGTTCAGGATCCTGTTTGCTATTTGCCAAAACTGGTGGGAACAAAGCCGCTGGTCAGCTACTTTGGATTTAACGGACTGAGCATATAGCTCTCTTGTATTTTTTATTACTCCTTTACAGTGGTTGCTGGCAGTCCTGAAAGCAGCTTTAGTCTCCGTGCATCTATTATGTTGGTAACTATGGAAAAAGTGATTTCTGTGCGCGATGGCAGCAGCACCTTTTGGGGAGAACCATCGCTAGATGTTAGGTTTTTGTTGGAATTTTTTGGATTTGTGCTTGTGCGGGTTTTACTACTGGTCAGAGATTTGAATATAAATAAAACAAATAAGCAGCGGATTTGTAAGGAATCTTAATAGCATATCGGTGACTAATGCGAGGTAAAAAGAAACGAGTTCAGTATGTTCCCGTAGCTCATAATGAATAACACCAGTCAAACGATCACTATGGTATTAATAGAAGAGAATGATGGTAGTAAGAGATGTTGTGTTGACTTTATATAAAGTCACAACGAAGTATGCCCAAGCATTACCAGTTATTGACGATATTTTTGTCTCACTTGGGTGAGCGAAATCTATATATCTATAACAGTGAAAGTGTATCGGTGTGTGTCTGTGTAGCTTTCCCTACGCAATAACTCTGTCTGTGTAAATCTACTGACTCGAAATTTGATTGCGGGGACAGATTTTCACAAAATCAGTATCGATTGGAAGGTTGATGCTTCAGAGGGCAAATACTGAAGATTAACTAAAAACATTAATTTCATCAATCTCAACTCGGCACTTTTCTACAGGGAGGGAGTCGCTTTCTTCGCTGATATTTTCGAAAGTCATCCTCTCTTTTCTAGTATCTAGCCTTAATTTTAACTTACGTCAGCTCCAGTTTAGCGGTGGTCGTAACAGCAAAGACGTCAGGTGTTTTCCCCATTCTTGTCATCCTTCCCGGTACGGTTTCGAGCCTGCCTTCCTACTACCACTAATTTTTTTGCTCAACACACACCTCAAAACACCCGAGCAACGCCGTGCATCGATGATAGTATATCTATAAAAGTGAAATTGTCTGTTTATCCCTGTGCCTTTCTGTGTGTCTGTCTGTGTACATTTCCTTACACGATAACTCAGTTTTCAGACTCGAAATTTAATATACGGGGTATGGAGATTTGGGAAAATCTTTGTAATCCGTTTTCGGACAGAAATTTTGCTGTTAAGGGGTAAAAGTTTAGCGATTTGACCTTTGAGAACTCTACCAAACTCTTCCGCATATTCTTGGTATAAACAATTGAAATATTAGATATAGGTCCCTTGGACATGGATTTAACTTAATAAATTTAGTTGAGCCCAAAACAATAAATGTTAAGGAGAGTGGTGTAGTGGGCATTGTGTTTTAAATGTTCTAAAATTGTAAACGTACCCAATAGCTAACCCTTATTGATGCCAGACTATAATAAATAATTGAAGGCAGGTATTTCCGAAAAAAAGGTCAAATTTAGAAAAAAAGTGTGTGCGAAAATATATAAATATTTGTCTATTTTTACGTTGTTATTGTTTGTGTGCTTGTGTAAATTGTGGTGTTTTAAATCGACACCTTCTATATATGTTTATATATTGATATAAAAAAGTAGACGTGTGTGTGCAAATAAAATTATAGTAAATATCCTAGAATAGAGTAGAAAGAACAGTTTTTTTAATCGAAACGTACAAATTCATTAATATTTCGAAGTATCGAAACACCCTACACTATATTATATATAAACTTGTATACAGACGAATAGAAATTTGTCCGGACAAATTAATTTAGTGAATATAAATATGAATATGCATATTTTTCTAGTTGTAGGCTGTAAGGGTAATTAAATACCAAGTTAGGTATTTCCCTAACCCTTGAAATAACATCAGGATGAATGTTCTCTTTACTTTATAGCTGTTCACATCTATTAAAGAAATAGCATGGCTCTATATAAATATTGGTACTTATTTAGAATACAAGTCGTACTATCATCGGAATCTTCTTAGTAGCTGACATAAAACGCTGGAATCTGCAGGAAGAAGTTTTGTAAATTCATTTACGCGCAAATGCTAGTAATCATTTTACGATGAAAAATATATTCTCTTTTGGTATACGAATGTAGTTGCTTGGTTGTTTTTGTTTTACGGCATATCAACCCTTTTCGGGTTATTTAATGTCGATTCCAAAGACTTTAAAGATTTTTTTTTAATAGTGTATATTTGTTGTTTTCACATCAGTTTCTATTTAACCCATAGTTGGGACCCTAACAGGTACTACCACTCCGGGACAGAGTGGACCTGGGAGCAATGGTAATTAAAGGGTGGATCCACACTCCCCAAAGCCCACAAGCTGGGGCCTCACCACTGGATATAGTTTAAGGTCATATTTAGGACCCCATTGAGGGACTTTTACCCTCTGCAGGGGGGCAGTCGGCGTATTCTAATGCCCCACAGACAGGGCCGGTATACGAATGCAATCTATATATCTATAAAAGTGAAAATGTGTGTGGGAGGAGAAGTCTCACATATACACTCTTTGATCTACAGACTTTAAATTTGGTATATAGGATATTCAGACTTTTAAAACTTGTGAATTATTTTTCATTCAGAAAAGGGTTGCTTAGCGATCAAAACTGAGATATTAGATTGTAAGGGTAATCGGAGTTTCATCTGTTTGCTGTTAAAAAAATTTGAGTAACTTACATTATAGATTACTTATGTTTAGAAAACCTACTTTGAAAACACCTGTTCTAGACGTGTCACTCTTATCTTATGGTTATCGTACTTGACTCACTGTCTTTAGGTTTTAGATTGGATCTTAGCTTGAGATTTTTTATCTCACAAACAGTTAACGTTTTTTTAAGAAAAACATAATACTCGCTTGCACATGTCTCAGTGTCTGTATCTATTAAAATATATTTATGCAAATTTTACGACTGGGTAATGCAGGAAGGCATGCTTGTATATATATATATATATATATATATATATATATATATATATATATAAGAGAGGTAATGTGTGTGTAAGAGGGAAATTTTCAACCTCTATACTACACAAATTCTTTATCTACAGACTTAATATTAGTTGTAGAGTATATTCAGACATGTGGAAAATTCTTAATTCGTTTTCGTCCGGAAAAAAAGCTGCTAAGGCAATTTGGTACGTGGTGGTAATTGAGTTTTCATAAGTTTGTCAACGTTTTCACGAAGGCGCATGCGTGAATAGTTCACGTGACAGATTATTTATGTTAAGAATAAAGCAGGTTTGTAAAACTTAAAGTAAAGATCGGGTCAAGCATGCTGTATGTTTATGGTACGTAAGAAACTTTAAATTTAAATTTTGGTTTCGACCTTAGTTCGAGTATTCTTTCTATTTACTTGTAAACTGTTTAGAAATAAAAACACAATGATCGCATGCACATGTCACAGTTTTTGCATGAATAAAATATAATATTCTGCATATTTAGCAACCATGCAACGCCGGGAGGTTGCTAAGCCAATATAAAATTAATTGGAAAATAAAAACAATATTCTTTTTATTTTTACGAAGACCATACAATAAATAATTATAAGATGATCTTTAGAAATCTTTAAGAAAATGGACATTTAAATCTAGAAAAATAAGCAATTATTGTAAGGCAACGTTTGTTACCCAAATACAGATTGTTACGACATTTATTTTTTCAGTGAGTATTTCTCCAAATCAAGGAACAGATTTCTAATCTTGATTGCCATTTTTGCAAGGTTTCAAGAAACTTAATATCCTCCTTTTTCTAGGTGTATTTTGTGGAATTTAGGATTTTTTCTCTTGCACTCGGGACAAAATTTCAAACTAATCAGGGTACTAAATTAATGAGATATAGCGATTTACATCTTACAAATTTGTACTAGAATTGTCCACAGTTGTTAGAACATCTTAGCATTTTTTTTGCATTCAAACTTTTGATATATCCGTAGAAATGATAGAGTTTATAGAGAACCACGTACGTCCTCATTCATTGAATAGATCAGCAGATCAGAGACAAAAGGTTTGTACCTCAAAGAAGCGTGTAATCGACCAACTGTGTCTTCTGGCGCCGACGATTTCACTTTGCCACTAAAAATAAATCAGACTTCACGCACTGAAGAGCGAATAAAAGAAGAATAAATATGAATAGCAATTTTCTATTCTCTCTCTGTCCTTATCTACGCATGCGTAAGTGGGGACTTACGTGTCAGCGCTATAACGGTTCAGTTCTGTGGCAGAATCAATCAAGTTTCGTCAGGTTTCTTCATCTTGACCTCTTATAGCTTCCGAGCAAAAGTACATTCTCTGGTATTTCCTATTTCATTTCACTAACTCTATTACCAAGAACTGAACTATAGTTTTATATTAAAATTTGCATTTAGTGTATGCATGTCGTCATTTTAACAGTATTTTTGTCGATGTACCTTCCGATCTTCTTCAAATATATCTTGTCTACTTAAGGAATGTGTCTACCGAACTCAGAAATATGTATAGAATCGGGAACAGAACCTTTTATTTTATCCACGGGGGTAGTATGCTTTCGATAACGTCAGTCATGATTGATAGAAATCACAAGTAGTGTGTAATTAATTTTTATGCTCACCCATCCTGAGAATGGAACCTGCAAATGAATGTCATTTTTACGACTGATTTGTTTCAAGTACGCACAACACTGCAGATAATTCAAGTACGAATTCTTAAAAACTTTCATTCTATTCTATTTCTTGATGTAAATATCACTATATCCCGTGAATTAAATAAAATGTTTTTTTTTCTAATTTCCGGACAGATTCCCGAGTGTGATAATATATTCCTAAGTTGAACAAGATACACCTAAAGAAGATCAAAGTTTATATCGACAGAAACGGTGAATAAATGTCATTCAAGATAAGAATAATAGTTCGAAGAATACAAATAATACGAATAAGAATTTCTCATTTAAATAATTTAGTAAGGTCTTCGTATATTAATTAGATTTTTTTTTTGTTTTTCCTAGTTTCTTTCAAGCAATATATACTTAGTAAATATACAATTAGTCAAGCAAGAAACTGCTCACCTAAACAAAATGTTACTTGCAGACTCCTATAGGGTAATGAAGCCGTAGGTACTGCATGAAAAACACACAGGTTTATTTCTTTGACAAATATTTAATTAATCCTTTTGGAATAGTGATAATAATAATCTCCATCTTCTTCAGTTTCGTTTCAGATATTATTTTAAATAATTGTATATAATGCCGATTTAAAAAATTGTTGTTTGTTTTTTAAATTCGATTCCTAAGAGTTTTCCAATCAAGCGACGATTCATACTACCTCAACATAACATTTAATAACTGTCCGATAGAACTATTACTGTTACAACTAATCTTTATTTCTAAAAACCTCTGACTGCTTGCAATAATTGTTGATGCTATCCTTTTCATTCTCACTTTAAGCGGTGTATATTTTCTTATCGCTTGCACATTGATTTTCACAGAGAGAGAAGGAGAGAGAGAGAAAGATATATGGAGAGAGTAGAGAGAGGGGGTGAGCGAGTAAAATTAATGAAGCTGTTGGTATGGCATAAAAAAAACAAATTTTAAATTTCTTCACCAAATGTTTAATGAATTCCTTTAGAATAGTGATAATAATAATGATCATGTTATTCTGATTTACTTGAGATATTTTTTAAATATTTTGATATAATATCGATTTAAAAAGAAAAATATTTTACAGATTTGCTTTTTCTGCGGGGTTTCTACTGTAACTAGTAATACTAACCGTTCTGTCAAAACACACTGAGAAATCATTACTACTAACTTTTCACAATAGCTGCCAGCAACAACTACACGTACTAAATGATCGCTTGATCGCTTGATGCGATTTTTTTGTTTTAATCAAAGCTGCTTGTGTTACTCGGCTGTGTGTAATTTACTATTCTGTACTTCCCCCGAGCAATTTAATGAACAAAAAGAATATCGTCAAACTTGAATTTAACTTGAACATACTATATTAATTTATTTATTGTTGACTATTATTCTTATCTTTATTAGTTGTTGTTTCACGACGTTTCGCCCAACTAATCCTCTGGTCTTCGTAAGGTGGTAACCGCAACGGATTGGAACTTCGAATCTCCTAACTGCATTCGCAGCAATCACTGCGATCTGGAGTTGTTGCCATTTCACCACGTTTTTAGCCAAGTAAGCCTCTGGCCGGCTTTGGGTAGGATTGAAACTGCTATCTACAGACAATTCTCATCGGGAACTGTGAGAATTCAACGTCTTTATCAACTCCTATCCGTCGCGGTTACCACCTGACGAAGGTCAGAGGAATACTCGGTCGACACGTCGTGAAACAACTAATAAAGATGAGAATAATAGTCTACCATAAATAAATTAATATAAATAATAATCATCTCAATAATGAATTTCAATTGAAAAAACTAGTCGAACAATGTGATCCTTAAAAATGGACACTTTACGTTCAACACCGGCATCGATTAATTTAACCAGAAGTTTGTTTACATTTTGAAATGAATAACAGCTAGCATTTAATCACACTATTATTTTAAATATAAGGATGTGGTTATAATGTAATATTAATTAACCACGTATTTAACTAATACAAAAAAGCGGGATGAAGTCTTAAAATTATTATATGTATTTTATTTTATGATTTAAACATAAAAACATTGCAAAGTAAAATGTTTGTTACTAATGTATTTTTGGTACCATGCTGAAATAATAATTTTATCATTTTGAAAACCAATCTTAACATGGGGAGGAGAGAATGTGTTTTATCTAATCTGTGCTTTCATCTTACAATTGAATAAAAAATCACAATTGAATGAAAAATAGATAACGTGAAAACTTGAATTGACTATGAAAACACTATTTACAAATAGTGTGTTACCAAAAATCCGTACGCACATTTTAGGGCCATTCTTATTTCGAAATTATTATTTAATATGGGAAGGGTGACGATTTTTGGAAACTATTCTGCCTATATACTATCGCAATTTTCTTTCAAATAAATCAACTTTGATCCGTTTACAACGCACTGTTTACTGTGTACTTTTCAGCGTCCCAATTGTTTTTTTTTTTCGCGTTTAAATTATCTTAATAATTTTAATACTATCTGAATTTTTACCTCAATCACTTCCGTCTTACGTGTAAGTTATTTTTATTGCCATTTTCTTACAAGTAAATCTACTGTAACCTTTGACAACCATAAGAGCATTTTACAACGTATTGTTTTACTGTGTACGTTTTCAGCGTCCCAATTATTTTTATTTTTCGCGTTTAACTTAAACGATATATCAAAATTTGAATGTGTGTAGATTTACCTATAAGTATGGCAAATTACTTATAATTCAATGGCTGTAAGTTTTTTTTTCCAAAATTAAACATGTATAAACAGAACGATTCATAGAAATCTATCTATATTCTTTTTTCATTTTTAATATACTTTCATAGAAATGTCTGTTCTGTAACAAAAACTATTTACATCACAAGTGTAACGTTCATAAATTAATTCCATAGCTAATATAACATACTGGCCCAACGGGTCACGGTAGTCTAATAATTATATATATATGTATATAGAGATATAAAGAGAGAGAGAGAAAGAGAGAGGGCGAGAGAGATAGAGAGAGATAGAGAGAGATTTGTTTTTAAAAGGGCATTATTTCTTTACAAGCTTTTGGAACTGACCTTTACTCCTGATCTGAAATGGAACACATCCATCAAACAAGTTGCCAAAATCGCTAGAAACATTGTTGGGCGTTCTTGTATTCTAGAAGATATTTCACTGCAATTCTCTATCTGTATTCAAATCAAGTACTTCCTAAAATTGAGAATTGTTGCCACATATGAACAGGAGCTGCTCAGCGTTACCTATCCGCCCTTGAAAGAGTTAACCGGTTTCGAAACCTTTGTTTGATGCAGTTTTCATTTCCCTGCAACTTCTTTCCCATACAAGAGTCTGTCTCTTAATTGTCAAAAAATCCTCTCTCTTAATTGTCAGAAAATTGTAACGAGAAATTCTACAAAGCATTGTTTACTCACCATTAAAATATTAACAATAATAAGTATTCAACTTAGAAATGTGCAATTAATATATTTAGGGAAAACTAGGGCGAAATGTCCCTCTCTAACTAACTGGAATAAAGAAAGAATCAGTTAGCAAAGTTTACGTATGTACTTCTTGCGACAACTTGGCTGTTTTCATCGAGTCATTTCCGACTTGATTTAAATGGAATTTGTCGATTGCTTTTGCATATATAATCGACGGTAGGAGCCTCTTTATCTATATGAATTCTTGAAATATCTATATAATAATAACGTCGACAGTTTTGTGTGAGTGTGTGTGTGAGAGAGAAGGTGTATATATATATATATATATATATATATATATATATATATATAGATAGATATTGTGATGATGATATTTTATGTAACATCTTTTATAAATGACTTTAATCGTCAAGATGTATCCCCAAATCTTATTTGTAAAATTACGTAATTCTTCTTTGAATGTATAATGTTAATCATTTATGACGTCACTTATTTTGCCGTGGTAAAAAACACATAGAAAAACAAATATTTATATATAATAGCTAATTATAATTTTTCTTAATAAATAATATCATCAAATAGGTTCAATTCGTGATAATCTAGTATGCATTCGGATATTAGGTCAACCCCTGCATTGCCAGAATCAAACCATCAAAAAATAACGTGGAGTAAAGAGGAGTTTAGAAATTGACTAAAAACTGACAAGAAAGTAAATGTCCGAGATCTCGCAATGTTATTAAAGAGCATTAACATTTCATTAAAATATGATTTCCTTTAATCTGGTAGTATTTCTATGTGCTATTCTGATCCAAACGTTTTACGTGATATAATCGTGTGAAAGTTGCACGACACAAGATTAGTGGTTTTATTGGTGACATTATGCATTTTATTTTTTCTTATATTATTGGTAACATTATGTATTTTATTTTTGATTTGATTGGTAACATGTACTTTATTTTTTTATTTTATTGGTAACATTATGTATTTTATTTTTTGATTTGATTGGTAACATTATGTATTTTATTTTTTGTAATAGTGGAACATTTTACTTTCCTTAGATAATATGTAATCAAATTATTAAAATACGTTTTATCTATAATAAGCCGATGGGTACCCGGCGTTGCAGTGCGCTAGATACAAAACCTTCCTCCAAAAAACAAACATAAATCAATTAAAATAGCAGGGATTGCCAGTACGACTGAAAATAAATGAGCCGTGGTAGCCGGGCTGGAAACTTAAACATGGAAGACAGGAAGAAGGAATGAAGGATAAATGATTCGGCCAAACGGTTTGCCTACACGGACATAAGTGCTTATGACGTCATAGCGCTGCAAAATAACCGTTTTAAACATAATATTAGTTTAGTACGCGTTGGTGACATTCCAGTCTGTTGCAACGACCGTCAGAACCGAAATACACGTTTTTATGTTTTAAAAATGATTACATCTGACATATCGAGATATGAAAAGAAGAAAAATTAAGAAGTTACGACGTAAAAAATGTGATTTACTAAAACCTCGAATTAATAAAAATGTTTTGGTTTAATTTAAATAAATGCAAACGAAAATTCAACGTACAAAACGAAACATGTTTTTAAAAAATCTTTAAATCCTATTTGAATGCGGGACCTGTCGGTGAGGCATTAGAATACACCGACTGCCCCCCCTGCAGAGGGTAAAATGCCCTCAATGGGAGTCCTGGATATCACCTTAAACTATATCCAGTTGTGAGGCCCCAACTTGTGGGCTTTGGTGAGTGTGGATCCACCCTTTAATTACCATTGCTCCCAGGTCCACTCTGACCCGGAATGGTAGTACCTGTTAGGGTCCAACTATGGGTTAAATAGAAACCTGACTTGAAAACAACAAATATATTCTATTAATTTTTTTTTTTTTCAAAATCTTTGGAGTCGGCATTAAATAACCCGAAAATGGTTGATATGCCGTAAAACAAAAACAACCAACCAACAAACCTGTTTGAATGCGAAAGAAAAAATGATACAAATTAAAATTAAAGAAAAAGTTGGTGGATGTAGTTTGCTAAATTAAAGAAAGTTTTAGTGGATTTATTTTAATTAAACGAGCGAAATTGGATTCGACTGGGTTGTTTCTGTACAATATTTGTAAAATTCGTCTCCCAGTTGTTGAAATCGTTTAGAAGAGGCGATTTTAACTGACAACTGCTTTATTTAAACTCTATTTCTATACAAATTAATTTACCAATTTTAACATATTAAGCATTCGAACCATTGTTGTTTCGGATGTGACCGGTTCGACGCGGTCGGATGTGGATGAAAAAATATTTTAGTGGACATACAAACACACATACACACACACACACACACACACACACACACACACACACACTAACACAAACACAGCGCCTAAATGTTTACCAAATGAAGGCTTTCTGAATTCGGAGACTTTCCTGTTGTAAATTTATATCTGTATGTTTTGACATATATAGTTTACAATATACGTATATCCGTATGCATGTTGTTATAATCAGTGAATATATATATATATATATATATATATATATATATATTAAATATGTATGAATAAAAAATCAATACGATAAATATGTAAATATTTATATCTTTTCTGTATTTATTTCCCCAGCTTTGACGTGTAGGAATACAAAAAGTATTTTGAATAAACAAGAATGTTTCCTTCAAAAGCATATATTTTTGACCGATCCGTCGATCTTCCTCAGTGTGAATCCTCGAACCCAACAAAGATACAGGACTTCTTCTAAACTGAAACACCAGTGACTCGTTACCTCGCCAACGTTATTTACCACCTCTTTTACCCCTGGAAATTTCATTACTGGATCTTTACGCATTCAGGGTGTTAACTCCAATTTGAAGTCTGTTTCAAATGTAATGGATTACACTATTACCCCCAATTTTCTCCTTAGATTATCATTCGTCTTTCCTGGCAGTAATATCCCAGAAATAATTAAACTTATTTGAACGTTCGATTTCCCAGGTTGTATGATATCTATTTATGTGTGCTTTTTAAATAAATTAAAATAACTTTTTAAGTATATGTGCTGAAAAGCAAAGTATATGCTGATTTATGAATGAGATTTTTGCTAATTGCACTTACATTTCCTTATTTGAAACCATAGATTCTTTACTTTAATACATTTTTATGCATATTTTAATCTACAGAATTTAACTTTCATCCTTACACTTATATATATATATATATATATATATGTGTGTGTGTGTGTGTGTGTCTTTCTCTCTTCCTCTCTCTCTCTGTATATGTGTGTGTAAAGTATACAAAGTTATACATAATATTATTTCATCATCAGATAAATAAGAAATTATGCGGAAGAAATGAGAAATAAAACCCCTGATGTTTTGGACATAAATGCTACTCATCAGTAAAGGAGTAACGCCAGCATTATACAAATACAATACCAAAACCTGACTTACGGACAATTTGTTGAAAAATAATAATAATAATAATATATATATATATATATATATATATATATATATATATATAATATATACTATATAGCAATAAAAATAGTATAAAAATACATCGTTAGAATACATTTGAATGCGGGACCTGTCGGTGAGGCATTAGAATACACCGACTGCCCCCCCTGCAGAGGGTAAAAGTCCCTCAATGGGAGTCCTGGATATCACCTTAAACTATATCCAGTTGTGAGGCCCCAACTTGTGGGCTTTGGTGAGTGTGGAGCCACCCTTTAATTACCATTGCTCCCAGGTCCACTCTGACCCGGAGTGGTAGTACCTGTTAGGGTCCAACTATGGGTTAAATAGAAACCTGACTTGAAAACAACAAATATATTCTATTAATTTTTTTTTTTTTCAAAATCTTTGGAGTCGGCATTAAATAACCCGAAAATGGTTGATATGCCGTAAAACAAAAACAACCAACCAACAAACCTGTTTGAATGCGAAAGAAAAAATGATACAAATGAAAATTAAAGAAAAAGTTGGTGGATGTAGTTTGCTAAATTAAAGAAAGTTTTAGTGGATTTATTTTAATTAAACGAGCGAAATTGGATTCGACTGCGGTGTTTCTGTACAATATTTGTAAAATTCGTTTCCCAGTTGTTGAAATCGTTTAGAAGAGGCGATTTTAACTGACAACTGCTTTATTTAAACTCTATTTCTATACAAATTAATTTACCAATTTTCACATATTAAGCATTCGAACCATTGTTGTTTCGGATGTGACCGGTTCGACGCGGTCGGATGTGGATGAAAAAAGATTTTAGTAGACATACAAACACACATACACACACACACACACACTAACACAAACACAGCGCCTAAATGTTTACCAAATGAAGGCTTTCTGAATTCGGAGACTTTCCTGTTGTAAATTTATATCTGTATGTTTTGACATATATAGTTTACAATATACGTATATCCGTATGCATGTTGTTATAATCAGTGAATATATATATATATATATATATATATATATATATATATATATATTAAATATGTATGAATAAAAAATCAATACGATAAATATGTAAATATTTATATCTTTTCTGTATTTATTTCCCCAGCTTTGACGTGTAGGAATACAAAAAGTATTTTGAATAAACAAGAATGTTTCCTTCAAAAGCATATATTTTTGACCGATCCGTCGATCTTCCTCAGTGTGAATCCTCGAACCCAACAAAGATACAGGACTTCTTCTAAACTGAAACACCAGTGACTCGTTACCTCGCCAACGTTATTTACCACCTCTTTTACCCCTGGAAATTTCATTACTGGATCTTTACGCATTCAGGGTGTTAACTCCAATTTGAAGTCTGTTTCAAATGTAATGGATTACACTATTACCCCCAATTTTCTCCTTAGATTATCATTCGTCTTTCCTGGCAGTAATATCCCAGAAATAATTAAACTTATTTGAACGTTCGATTTCCCAGGTTGTATGATATCTATTTATGTGTGCTTTTTAAATAAATTAAAATAACTTTTTAAGTATATGTGCTGAAAAGCAAAGTATATGCTGATTTATGAATGAGATTTTTGCTAATTGCACTTACATTTCCTTATTTGAAACCATAGATTCTTTACTTTAATACATTTTTATGCATATTTTAATCTACAGAATTTAACTTTCATCCTTACACTTATATATATATATATATATATATATGTGTGTGTGTGTGTGTGTGTGTCTTTCTCTCTTCCTCTCTCTCTCTCTCTCTGTATATGTGTGTGTAAAGTATACAAAGTTATACATAATATTATTTCATCATCAGATAAATAAGAAATTATGCGGAAGAAATGAGATATAAAACCCCTGATGTTTTGGACATAAATGCTACTCATCAGTAAAGGATGAACGCCAGCATTATACAAATACAATACCAAAACCTGACTTACGGACAATTTGTTGAAAAATAATAATAATAATATATATATATATATATATATATATATATATATATATATGCATATGCATATATATATAATATATACTATATAGCAATAAAAATAGTATAAGAATACATCGTTAGGGACAGTAAATAAATTTATGAAGCCTAGCCAATGAGAGTTGGAAAACAAATAAGAGGTTAGGTGTATAAGAAAAAACAACATTTTGTAAAAAAAAATAAAACAATTAAAATGTGAAATTATATAATAAAAGCACACAATAATTATTAGAGCTAGCGAAATATGACGTGTGTCTATATTAGTACAGTGTGCATCGATAAATTTGTCGTCCTAAAGATTACAATACTACAGGTTTATTTTAAAACTTGTATTGAAAATATTAATTCAGTTAACTTGATTATGTAGTAGAGCAAGCATCTATTTAATGTAGCTGCCTTCAGCCTCAATCACAGTTGGGGGGGGGGGGTAGTGAAAAAGGTGTAAAAAGTCGTAGCACGTCTTCTGAAGCCAAGCCCATGTCTCTTTGGACCTGTAAGCATTCGTCAATCCTGCTGTGACACGCAAAGTGTGCCGGAGCCCACCTGGTCGCACCGGAGATCACCACACACTTCAGCGCGTTTAAGTACACTTCGTTGTGCTTTCAAGCCGTCTTCGAAAATGTGATGTCATGATGTGGCTCTCACGTGAAACCACACCAGCGACCCTAACCGTTAGCGGAAACTTCGTTGAGCTCTATCCTCAAGCATTGAACCGTCTGTATTTGCATTTTGAAGGTACTGTTGTCATAACTTGGATCAGTAGGAAGCCGGAGGGGTACAGCGGCAGATTTCTGATTTCGCTCGTTGAACATTGTTTTACTTTCAGATATGAGAGAAGACTCTGTTGCTCTTGGGATTTATACACGACTGGCAAACTAGTGAATGGTCTGCAACAACAACAAAAAGAAAGCGATTTTAATCAAACGGAAATGGAGTCACGTTATCTTCTTCAGGGTGACGCGACAATTCTGTATAAAACGGGTTGTCTCCTCTTCTCATGAGAAGAATTAAGCTTCGCAACACCATGGCTTAAAGAGTTTTCACTTTACTGATGTCATCTACTTTTCTTATGTATCATACGACATCATGGAGTTTTATATAAAATTTCTTTTTTATCTTTTATGTCATAGGAATTGGTTTTGTTAACCTTGTAGGGCGTTTTCTATCTTGATGAGCTTGCATTACATAAAGATTATATCGTTATCAGTTTGTTTAATTCTTATATATATATATATATATATATATATATATATATATATATATGGGTGTATACACACACGCATATATATATATATATATATATTTAGATGTATATGTGTGTATGTGGGTGGGTGTAAAATATATGTCTACGTAAATATATATACATATTTATATATATATATATATATATATATTAATATATGTATGTATGTATGCATGTATGTGTGTATGTATGTATGTATGTATAATACATGCAGTGTGATGTCGATCTGACTGCTTTGAATTATATATTCATTCAGAGAAATGATTAATGCATACATTCATTTATTTCGTATAATAAATGGAGATAAATGATAAAAATGTGATAAAAATGATATGGAAACCGCTTCGTAATATACGCAAACTATTATTTATCACCATACACACACACACATACGCACACACGCACACGCACACACACACACACACACACACACACACACATATATATATATATATATATATATATATATAATTTTATATACAGGGTGTCCACAAAGTCTGACTACATTATGTAGCCAGACTTTGTGGGCACCGTGTAGGTTATGTAGCCAGACTTTATTGGCACCCTGTATATATACAGGGGGGATGCAAAAGTAGGTATACAGTGGTAAAAAAAAGAAAAAACGTATAATATTTAAGGCATTTATTATACAGACAAACAAATGTTGCATAAACAAGTAATAATTAGCACGTATAATAAGAAACACATGTAATAGGAAGCCCTATTTCCGCAGGTATTCAAATTGCTTGCCATCAGCGTTAACACATTCCTCTAATCGAGAACGAACACTCATGCACACTCTAGAACAAAGATCTTTATCAGCATCAATTTCCTGACAAACTTCCAAAATGAACTGAATAATGTTTTCGACAGTGCGAGGCTTGCATGCAAAAACCTTATCTTTTACTGTGCCCCCAAAAAAGAAATCCATAGGAGTTAAATCTGGCGAGTGTGGTGGCCAGTCGAAATTTTAAGTCAAGTAGTGCTCGCACAGTGAGTGCAAAATGAGGTGGGGCCCCGTCTTGTTGAAAATAAAAGTCATCATTTTGGTATTGTTCACGTACTTGGGGTATTATTGTATCCTGCTACATGTTTAAGTACACAGTTTGATCAATGCTTGTGTGAAGAAAATGGGACCAACAACACCTTTGCAAGAAAGCCCGGCCCATACTGTTACCCCGGGTTGATTGAGTTGTTTTTCAATTGTGATGCGAGGGTTTTCGGTTGCATAATAAACGCAATTGTGTCGATTAACGGCACCTGATAATTTAAAGTTTGCTTCGTCGGACCATACAATTTCATTTAGAATACCGTTACCTTCAAGTTCCTCGCTCAAGATGTTTTCAGAAAATTGTAAACGACGATCCGAGTCATCTTCCAATAAACCATGTATCAATCGAGGGGTGTACATCTTTAGACTTTAGATTCATCAGGCACCTCAATGATCTACCAAGTTCACATGAGGCTCTGTATTTCGATTTCTGTGGGCTCTGAGTGAATGCCTGAGCAACTTTGAATTCATTTTCTTGTGTGGTCACAGTAATTGGTCGAAGACTTCTCTGTGCATTGTGGATACTCCCTGTCTGTTCAAATTTGTCACGCAGTCGATAAACCCTGAGCCTTGTTCGGGGAGGTATTGCAAAGGTTTTGACTCTTACGCGTTCACTATTTTCTGTCTTCCAGTATTCGAAGATTCGAACCTGGCCACAAAACCATATGACTCTATTAGCAAGGAACAAGTCTGGCTACATAATCTACACGGTGCCCACAAAGTCTGGCTACATAGTGTAGTGAGACTTTGTGGACACTCTGTATATATATATATATATATATATATATATATATATATATTCCATCCCTCTTCACTGCCATCTCTGCACGTCCTCTCATTCCACTTCCCAACTCATTAATATATCTATAGATTACCCCCTACACACCATTATGTAATAGTTAAAACTTTTATTCCCAGAAAACTATCAATTCGACTCGTTATAAACTTTTTAAGGTAATCACCTCTGTCTTATTTATCTGTACTTTAGCCTTTTGACCAAATATAACATGCAAGCTTAATTGAAATTCCCGGCAATATGTACCACTTAGGGTGCATCCTCGCCCTAATATCAATGCCATAACCCTAAATTACGTAACTGTATTCATCTATTTTCTTCCTCCTTAACAAAATTAATTACCGATGTATACATTATGCTCTAAATTCTAATAAACCAATAAGCACTGTGGACAAATTTCATATCTCAGCCATCATTGGGGAATATACTGCCCCTAACTACTGCTTTTTTAAATTAACATTTTTAAGCTATAAGTTATTTAAAAATCATTTGTAATTAAATCTGTTTATCTATAACTATTTTAGTTATAATACTTCCATAGAACTAATGGAGGATGGTTACTATATAAGGCCCGCTAACATGGCTAGAGTAACTATTTATTCCATTCAAATAAGCAATATGAAATATTTAAATTGGAATTGCCGTGAACCTAGAAAAAGAAAACAAATTTCACAGACATCCTACAGTTAGAGCTCCCTTACCGTCTGGCCCTTTATCAACTCCCTGTGAAATGTTCATCGAAAGCTCCGCCTAGCTCTATTTCCCCCAAAGAAACAGGAAGTCAATGTAGTAATAACACCAATCAACCTCAGCCTAACCGACGTCTTTCGGTTTTCTGATAAACTGAACCAGTCCAAACTTCATTGTACATTTTTTTCTTCAGCTAGTGCTTCTAAGTTAACTCGACTTTCCTCATATCGTGAACCACATTAGCATGAATATAGGATATTGACGCCTATAAACCTATATGGTGATATTTGGTGTTTGGAATTATGAAGTGCCTATCTAAATTTGACAACGATTAAAAGGTTACAATGTTACCGTCATATAACTAGAAGTTCTGCGCACACTCATCCGAAGTTCCTGCCTGAGCAACAGCCGCTTAATACCTGCTCCTAGCTGGATCTGACATCTCTCACTGAAAAAATCTTATGCATTATACGGAACCTTTTTACGCCAGCAGTATTGAGAGTATAATCACTCCGTTTTGGGATCTGTTGATTCCAGCATGTTGGTAAAGGTATATATACCTTTTGTTTAATGTATATATATTTATATATATGTATATATATATATATATATATATATATAAAGTTATACAATATATATGGACATAACTTACAATTTGGCTCTCTCTACGTATTGAGCACTGTTGAAAGTAAAACTTAAAGTTTACGCATAAATTTATCATTTCGTATATTAATTTATATAAGTAAATGAAGTAGTCATATATATATATATATATATATATATATATATATGTATGTATGTGTGTGTGTGTGCATGTGAGTATGCACATATATATAGAGAGAGAGAGAGAAAGAGAGAGAGAGTGATATTTCTTTATGTATGTTATACATAGTTCGTCGTGTATGTAAGTATATACCGCATTTGGATTATAACCTAGGCACCCAATCGTTATATTGAACTCTGTCCGATTTTATAATCTCTCTCTTTTATGAAAATTGTATGATTGTCTTCATATTAAGCCTGTGTCTTTTTTAGTGTGTGCACACGTGTGGAAATTTTCAGCTGAAATATTTTTTCTTTTAACTATTATATGCGTTTTCCATCGTAGTCTACGCAACCGGGTTACAATTTTGTATTTGTGCTTCTTTCTTTCCATATATATTCATGGACACATGCATGTTTTTCATAAACCTAGTTAAGATTGTGACTTCGCTTCTTATATTTACACTATTACACGTCTTTTGTCTCTCTTTCCTGATCCCTTCTATAATAACGCTTTATTCCTAACACGCACACACGCAGGCACACACACCCAAACACACACGTACACGTACACACAC
>NC_136491.1:10836494-10886494 GCF_053919585.1 Euprymna scolopes | reverse complement strand
GGATCATCAGTTGTTTATTATGAAACACTGTTTCGGGGATTTAAAAACAATATATATATATATATATATATATATATATATATATATATATATATATATATATATATATGATTGTATGTAAGCTGGAATACATGAACATATACTATTAATTTAGATGATAACGATATTTGTTTTTGTGTGCAATTCTTAATGTTTACCCATATGTGTGTGTGTATGTGTATACATATCTGCGACTGATTATTAATGCTTATACTTTGCTTATGACTTCATGTCTATATTCGATTCATAAATGCCGATTATCGATCATTTTATCTACTGATAAATTCAAGCGAATATTTTCCTTCTTTTATATGTTATAATAATTTCGGCTAGATTTTATTGCAACATTTCTTTTCGGAGTGGAATAATTCGATTTCCTGATTACCTTAATCTTTAGCAAAAAAAGAAATAAAAATAAAATAAGAAAAAAATTGATCAGAAGGTTCGATTCGGAACATTATCAATCACATGTTAATGTTTTTTTTTATTTTATTCTTACAAATAGTTTTACGCTCGACTGAAATAAATGCCTAAAGAAATAGATTTCATTTAAATAAAAACGAGCATATTAATGAAGTACATTACTTTTCCTTAAAGTACTGTTGTTTTTTTAATTAAAAAAAATACGAGAGAGTACGCAAGAATTTCTTCATAATATTTTGGAAACGTTTAGCGTATGGGGTTGCAACATGGACTAATTCACGAAGTTATGATTTGTTATGAGAACAAACTTTTAATAAATAAAAATAAATGTAAAAAATAAATATGTATTGTGTTTTATATCTCACTTTCAAAACAAACCTAACTTGAAATTCATCGAAAATCTCTAGATTTTCAAAGGAGATACTTGCATACAATTATTAGGTATAGATATTTATATATTAGTGTTGGAACGATTAATCTGAATCGGAATCGGAATAATTGGAACATTTTAGGGTATCGGAATCGGTATCGGAATCGAAAAAAATATAGTCTACTTACCGATTCCAAACCGATTCTTTAAAATATTAAAATAAAAAAAATGAAACAAGCACACATTGCTTTTCCTTTTTATTAGAAGTTGTTCCTTTACGGCTTAAGACTGAGAGGCGCGACTGAATGGGTTATAAATCTCATTTACAGATTTAACATTGATTCACAGAGTTTAATTTATTTTATTTATTGACCATGTATAAATGGGCTATGCTTTTCTAATTGTTTTGCATCTATATACTAAAATGTCTATGTGCCCTCATCGGAGGGAGTACATATGATTATTAACGCGTTTTAAATTCTCTGGGTGGGAGGGAGGAGGTAAATTTCGTTGTCGGCAGCTGTATATTGGAGTTGTTGTTATAAATTTCTTCTTAACTAATTGAAGTTTTATGGCACCTTTCTGGATGCAAAGAATTCCTCGGACTCTCCAAACCTAATTTCATTTGTGTTTTTTTTTAGTTTTAATGTTAAGCGAAGTAAACATTTTAGTGTTCACTTGCCTATTCCATATTACAGATTTTAAAAAGCTTTTCGCACCTATTGGATCAATGGTCATATGGTGTCTATTAGAGATTTCGCACTTTAATATCAAAGATTTAATATGCTTGGCATTTTTTCTGGCGCTGGTTTTGTCTGATCACCAGATCATTTGAAATATTTCATGTTTCCTTATATTTTGTTTAGTTAAGGTACGAGTTAAAATATAGATGAAACTCACAAATTTACAAAAACTTTGGAAGAGTAAACATTGAGAAGTTTTTTAAAAAAAAATGAAACCGTATATTTATTTAAAAAAAATAAACCATATATTTTTTTTAAAAAATACTTTGGTTTTAATATTTTTGTGTTATTATTATGAAACAAAAATAAAAGAAAGAAAACATTTACGTATCATCAAAGAAAGTAATCATTTTATTTAGAAGCATTTATTTAGATTAAAAATTTTTCCATTATTACGAAACAACAAAAAAGAAAAAACTGTATTTATGTATTTTTGGTACCGTGCTGAAATAATAACTTTATTATATCGAAAGTCATTCTTAACATGGGGAGGAGAGGCAATCGTTTAAATGTCATTTCGATGCTACTTCTGCAGTATGCAGACGGCGATTATTATTAGGGGCGATAGCTCCAATTTCTTCTTGGTCAAATAACGCGGCAAGTAAGTTACAAACAAGATTTTTTTCCGAACAGAAAAATATTTGCAAACCAAAACAATTATTGTATACAAATGTATCAATATATAATTTCAAAAGCATTTATTTAAAAGTCTGAGGAAGAAAATATTATTTTAATAAAACAATTTTGTAATAAAAACGACATTGGGTTTTTATGAAGTCAAATAGCTTTGTTTTCAAACAAATAAATAATGAAATGAAACATTTTTGGGGATTAAAGCAACTTTGAAGAGTCAGCAAAAAATTAATAGTTGAAATGTTTTTTGACCGAGACGGGCCACCTGGCGACAGTTTAGTTAAAAGCACCAAGAAAAGATGGCCGCCGTACGCATACGGCACAAGTGTTTTTTTGCTGTTTCGTTAACACAAAAAATGTTAGATCTAAATTAAGCGTTCTAAATAAAATAATTGTTTATTATTTGATAATAGAAGAGGTGTTTTCTTTTTTTGTTTGTTTCGTAATTACATACGAAAAGATAAAACAAAAATAATTTTAATATGAATATATAGTTTCGTTTTTCGTATCTTCCTTTCCGTTTCGTTAAAACTGCAACCGTATCCACTTCCGGTAGCTTAATTTATTTCCGAGCAGTGATTTTGAAATTACCTAAGAATATACCAATTAATTTTCTTTTGAATTCTTAGTATTTTCTTTAATTTACTCTTCTTTTTAGCGATTATTGCGACTCCTAAGACGTGATTCTCTCATGTCGCACATTTTTTGTTCAAAAGTCACACTTGACATTACTTGTTATTTTGTATTTTTTTAAACTAAATAAACTCCTTATAATAAGTTGAACCACTAAAAAATTACAAAAGCTCGGTAAAAACGTAAAAAACAACAGTAAATAAGTAAAACATTTTTTTAAAATATTATGGGGAGTATAGTATCTTTAAACAACAATATCCCCTTCAAGAACGGTCATAAAATGTTTTTCAAATGATATTTTTTTAATAACGGACTAGTTTTCGATCGATTTGCTTTGATGGAAAGAACGTTTATTCATTTGGCAGGAAACCGAGGATAAATTTCTCGTACGTATCATACCAAAGACTTAAAAATGGTGTTTGATACCGCTTTGCATAATTCTCCTAAATTTATGAAAATTTAAGCAATCCTTATAATGGAGTGGCGTCGACCCAATAACCTCCATGTAGCAGGTTATTCAAGAGAATCCATCGGGTCTACCTTGACTATTGTCGGCCATTTATTTTACCCTGCTTTTGATTCGGGGCTGATATATTAATGTGTTATGTAAATCCGGGTTGCTTTAATTTTTACTTTTGTCGATGCATCGGTCTAACCACATTCCATTTGTAGTTAATTGTCCCTCAGTTGGCTGCACATAATCCTATTAGATATACGGTGGCCGTTAAAGCTTATAGGATCATCTCATATCATTAACATTTAGTTTATGCAGATAATAATAGTCCAACACTGCCTAGTAAAGGGAAACAGTCTGGTACACACGGAGATTACTTTTCGGCATAGTAATTTTTAAAGATAATTATTTTCTGAGATTAGAACTGATAACAAACCGTTAAATGTTGACGTTAATCGATCTAATATGAAAAAACAATAATATTGTTCGATCAATGTCGTGGCAGTTAAAACGTAAGCACACTCATGCAAAAGCTAATATATGCTAGAAATCGACTAATTATGTTATATATATATATATATATATATATATATATATATATGGGTGGGTGTGTCTGTGTATGTGTATATATACGTGTATATATATATATATGTTTGTATATTAATGTAGAAAATGTGTGTATATATATAATAAATTAGTACACACACAGACACACAGACACAGACAGACACAGACAGACACACACACACACACACACATATATATATATATATATATATATATATATATATATATATATATATATAACAAGTAATTCCTTAATGCAAATTAAAATATGAATATGTTTCACGATTCCAGCCAAAGTTTTAAAAATTATTATAACAATACATAAAAGCATAATATAATATATATATATATATATATATATATGATGATTACAACATCTTCTCAGACGAGTGCCACCCCTCAGCCATTGAAAGTCCATTTGTCAGAAAATGATTTTCGTCCTGTTATTTACTTGCATAACCTCAATCATTCGTGACACTGAAGACGGCTATTGGTTTGAAAGAAACTAACAACAACGGAAGCCATATCATCGTGCGTTTTCATGTTATTTACAAGATCTGCCTTGGACAACAGAACCGGTTCACACACCTCACAGATCCAAAGATCTCCATGATTGGATGCACGGTTCTCGTGCTTTTCTGAGCTTCGCTCGGTCTGTCTTAGCTGTTTCAACGTTATCCGCGCCCCTGTATATCAGCGCTGTCCACTGCTTGCGATCATACGCTAGGGACTCCCAACTGTAAACAGGAATATGAAAGCTCCCCAAACTCTCCTAGATGCTATCGCGAAAATGTTTTTGTGCTTGTGCTGGGTTCTTTTACCGAGAAGGTGTTTACCAAAAACAACTGTTTTGGAAGTCGATAGTTATCAAGCCGGACAAAATGACCTGCCCAACGCATCTGGTTCTAAATAACAATGCAAACAATACTCATTGTTTTGGCTTTTTATAAGACATATGGCAAGGGACAAAACTATTGCACTTTAAAACAAGAATGTGTGTAAGGCAGTGCAGATGAAACCTCTCAAGCGGTTCTAAATGTTTCAGAGATATAGAGTAAGGATGGCAGTACACGTGTTTGATATTCTGACATTTTAGTTGTCAGATCATCATCAGACCAGACTTTATCTTGTAACCTACTAAATTCGTCTAATGCTTTGCTGATTCTTTGTCTTATTTCCGCAACACGAGTGCCAAAATCTGATAAGGTACAACTAAGATAAACAATTTTTTTACGACTTCAAGGCGCTTTCTATAGACGACGTTATCAGGTAACACAAACAGATAATAAGGAGTGTGAGTGTACATGCCCTTATTATTCTTAATGCTGTCAGTCCAAATAGGTAAACGCATTCATGAAGAGATCCATCACTAATTACATATAGACTGGTGAGTGTCACCAGGTCAGCAGCATCAGCATACAACAGGTCTTTAGGAAGTTCATCACAAACAAGTGTTTTGGCTTGGAATCTTCTGAGGTTGAACACTTTTCCAGTCGTTTGTAACCTACTATAAACACGCATATCGCAATCGTGGAAACCATACCAGAGCACAACAATCAGATGGAGCGAAACCAATGCTGGTACAGTTATATCACCCTGCTTCATTCCATTATCAATGGCGAATTCTTCCGATAGCCGACATATTCAAGGTGACGCGACCTTTCATACTATGATGAAATTGTTTGAACTTTTCCGTAAAAAACAACCAATCGTACAGCCGAATTTTCCATCACTTTCCAGAGAGACTCACGGTTGACTGTGTCAAACGCATTGGTTAAGTCCACAAGCACCTGGCAAAGAGGCACATGCTGCTGACTACACTTTTCCCAAACCTGCCTACTCGAAAACACCATATCAACGGTTCCGCGTTCACCTCAAAATCTCGAGTGGGATTCTGGAAAGATATCAGGACAGATATATTTCTCTAATCGATTGACCTTTCCAACCGCAGTCATATAATAATGAAAAATACATTATCTGTTGATTTTTAAATGTGTACAATTTACCTTAAATGATGCACATTATTTTATATGCATTACTGAATATCAGAAAATATATATTTTTTTTTAAATTAAACTTTCCTGAATTCAACATATTCCATTCAAGTTTCGGATTTCAGACTCTTCTTTTGAACCTCATGTTATATAACTTAATTAAGTAATTATATTTTGATTACTTAGATAATTATTTGACGACTAGCATTGGTTTATTCTGTATAACTTTATAGACATATTAGAATAATTTTCTTTCATATTTTCACCTTCTCGTCTTGTAGGATAACTGTTTCTAAAGAAAATTGGAGGAAGTAACGAAACACTTTCCCAGAATCTAGAAGTATTGAATTTAATACAACACACTTACACCTGCATACACACACATAAACACACACACACACACACACATATATATATATATATATGTGCGTGTTTTCATATATATATATATATATATATATATATATATATATATAGTAATTTATAAAATATATATGGCGATAAAGCTACACTAAATATTCCGCGTTTCATCCATTCTAGGACTCTTCAGGCTTATTCACATAAGCCTGAAGAGTCCTAGAGTGGATGGAACGCGGAATATTCAGTGTAGCTTAATCGCCATATATATTTTATAAATTACTTACTAGTTCTACCTACGTATTGGGCACTTTTGAAGTAAATACTTAAAGTTTACGCATAAATCTATACTTTCGTATATTAATTTTATGTGAGAAAACTAAGCAGTTATATATATATATGTATATATACATATTTATATATATATATATATATATATATATATATATATATATATATATATATATATATATGTATATATTGGAAGCGAGTTATTATTCAAACATATCTGATTGAACACGACGGGTTTATTATTTTTTTTCAGATTTTTCTGGAAGTTTTTTCAATTCTCCAAGCGGTCTTTTTATTTCAATGGGCATGTTTTACAGAATGGCGCCCAAAAGTTGTTGTTCACCGATATTCTACTCAAGCGTCCGATTATCATAATGAACGATTGTTTTTGGCTTTTTATTTTTCTTGGAGGCTTAGTGTATTTATAGTTTCTTTATTGGTTTAAGGTGGGCGCAACATGGTTGGGGCGGATTATTTATAGTTTTAATTTCAATTTTCTTATTTTACTGTTTATTTTGTTTCTTGTTATTTAATAGTGTTAGTGTATTTGTCCCGGTGTTGAATAAGATACTGTGACAAAAGGGGTTGTAGTTTTTGATAAGTATGGCTAATATAAATTTTAGTCCTTGTGTGCAATTGTTAAAGTATGGAATGTTAGTATTGTTTGTTAAGATATTTCAAATGACGGACGACTGAATGTTTTTATCATTGGATTTTAGGTGGTGTTTTATTGTCAGATGAGTGGTAGGTTAATCGTCGGTAGAGTGTTGTTTCACTGTGGTCTATGCATGCGTTGTATCGGTTGGAAGATATTCTTCGAAAAGCAAATAAATGCATACACTACATTTGTTTGCTTTAGTATGATGTTAGGATTATTATTGTTTTTAATTATTAAATTAGGGGGTTTAAATTAAAATTCGACACCAAAAAGGAGATAATTCGAAATTAGATTTAAGGTAATAACAACATTATATATATATATATATATATATATATATATATATATATATATATATATATATATATATATATAGTGCCGGCAAAAAGAAAATCCGCACTTATATCTTTTGCAAATACTGCAAACAACTTAAGCTGAATTTTATGTAACTGTTTAAACAACATATACCTCATTTTATTCGCCTTTTATTCCTCTGTAATTTTACCTGTTCATATTTGACATTTAATTGAAATATTCTAGTGGTCACGTCAATTTAAAAAAATAACTTTAAATTGAGGAGGGAAAATCACGTCCGCAGCAACAAATTCGCTTAAAACCAGCTTAGATTATCGCCCCTAAATCAGTTTAAAATATCCACGAACAGGCAACAAAACATCTCTAATCGTGATTGTTGTCGTTCCAGGTTATAATACGTAACATTTAGTCCATATGCCACGAGTTTCTCTTAGTGATCGTCAGGAGCTCATTAATCTCCAACCTTCTAGTCCATCCAATCGAAACATCCCGCGCAGATAGAAATGTGATGAGAAAATGGTACGAAAGACTGTGTAATCACCAAAACACCGGCAGTGGTCATGATGTCCCTACATCTGCTCTTACTAGAATATCTTCTAACAGGGAAGACAATACAATCAAAATCCGCAGCCTAAGAAACAGATTTGAAACGGCTCCACAAATCCAACAAGAGTGCAATCTTGTTAAAAAGTGCTCGCTTTTTACTATCAAGAACAGATAAAAGGAATTTGATTGTCGAGGATATGTTGTAAGACGCAAGCCAATGATTTCTGTAAAGAACAGAAAGCGCCGGCTGGACTTCGTCAGATGCAATGAAGATCATGACTCTTCATATTGATCAAAAGTGTTTTTTAGCGATGAAAGCAAGTTCAATCAGCTAGACAGTGATGGTAGGCCGTACGTCCGTCGGAAGAAAGACGAAGAATTTAATCCTTGGTGCTCAGTTTCAAAGTTGCACAGTGGTGGAAGTTCAGTTTTTGTGTGGGGCATTATTAGTACCAATGGCCCTAGATCTATAGTTCGCTGGCAAGGTCGAATTAATTCAACCAAGTGCATTAATATGTTGACTGAGCATATTCTACCCTACTTTTGGATGTTAATACCATCATTATGCAGGATAATGTCCCCATTCACACAGCTGGAAATGTCAATAGTTTTCTGGAACAACATGATATATCGTGTTTGGATTGGCCTGCATAATCCCCAAACCTCAATTCTATCGAAAACGTATGGTATTACATCAAGCAACAGCGACGCAATGATACAAATTTCAAATTTGGAAGAACTTTGGACAGAAATTAAAGCAAAGTGGTATGCCGCTTCCCCGAAATATTGCTGCAATCTAATTCAAGGAATTCCCAAGAGATTGCGATCTGTCAAATTGCAGAGGGACTTTCCTTCATAATATTTACTAGTTCATTGTGTTCCTGTTGTATTTGTGGGGCATTACTGCCCTAAAGTTTCATTTAAATAACAATTTTCCATTGTGCATACTTTCTTTTTGAACTTTTTTTTTTAAATTGGCGTGCACATTAGAATATTTCAATTAAAAGTCAAATATGAGCAGGTAAAATTGTAAGTAATAATAAAATACTAATAAGATGAGATATAGTTTGTTTAAACAGTTACATAAGATTTAGCTTAAATTTGCAGTATTTAAAACATACAAGTGCGGACTTTCTGTTTGCCACCTGTGCATATGATCGGTGATTATTCCTTTGTAATATATATATATATATATATATATATATATATATATATATATATATATATATATATATATATATATATATATATCTGTGTGTGTGTCTGTGTGTTTTTGTGTGTGTGTGTCTATAGATATATACATTAGAATATTATCCAATTCCAAAGGGGTAAAATTATTTCTACGAACAAATGGTCAAGATTAAAAACTGTTGTTTTTTGAGTTCTATAAAAAATGAAATCCAGATCTCATTTCTTGATCGTTGTCTAATGACTTAATGTATTCAAATAATAAATAATAAACATAGTAATTAGGATATCATATCACTGTTTTTATAAAGAAACTTTTAAAATAATCAAACTACATTTTTTAGCATATTTATAAGTAAGTGTATCCTATCCGTTTATTTATATGTTAAAATGGTGTACATTTTTCATTGGACATCATTCATGCACCGAGTTTATGTATTTTTTCATTGTATCAAATACGATGCGTTTCTTTAAGAACACCACCTTTTTATAGTTCTAAGCTCGTCGCGAAGGTTTGAAGTAGGAGAATCTTCGCCTAAAAGAGCGTCAGATGTAACGGCTGTGGAAGTGTTGTTTATATAACAATTATAGCAAGGAAACAACACTGTTGAAATGTCGTGAATATAACAATAATAGTAAGTAAACAACACTGTGGAAATGTCGTGAATATAATAATAATAGCAAGGAAACAACACTGTGGAAATGTCGTTAATATAATAATAATAGCAAGGAAACAACACTGTGGAAATGTCGTGAATATAATAATAATAGCAAGGAAACAATACTGTGGAAATGTTTTGAATATAATAAAAATAGCAAGGAAACAACACTGTGGAAATGTCGTGAATATAATAATAATAGCAAGGAAACAACACTGTGGAAATGTCGTGAATATAATAATAATAGCAAGGAAACAACACTGTGGAAATGTTGTGAATATAATAATAATAGCGGGGAAAGAACACTGTGGAAATGTCGTGAATATAATAATAATAGCAAGGAAACAATACTGTGGAAATGTTGTGAATATAATAATAATAGATAGGAAAAAACACTGTGGAAATGTTGTGAATATAATAATAATGGAAAGGAAACAACACTGTGGAAATGTCTTTAATATAATAATAATAGCAAGGAAACAATACTGTGAAATATCGTTAATATAATAATAATAGCAAGGAAACAATACTGTGGAAATGTCGTTAATATAATAATAATAGCAAGGAAACAACACTGTGGAAATGTTCTGAATATAATAATAATAGCAAGGAAACAACACTGTGGAAATGCCGTGAATATAATAATAATAGCAAGGAAACAACACTGTGGAAATGTCGTGAATATAATAATAACAGCATGGAAACAATACTGTGGAAATGTGGTGAATATAATAATAAAAGCAAGGAAACAATACTGTTGAAATGTCGTGAATATAATAATAATAGCAAGGAAACAAAACTGTGGAAATGTCGTTAATAAAATAATACTAGCAAGGAAACAATTCTGTGGAAATGTCGTTAATATAATAATAATAGCAAGGAAACAACACTGTGGAAATGTCGTGAATATAATAATAATAGCAAGGAAACAACACTGTGGAAATGCCGTGAATATAATAATAATAGCAAGGAAACAACACTGTGGAAATGTTGTGAATATAATAATAACAGCATGGAAACAATACTGTGGAAATGTTGTGAATATAATAATAAAAGCAAGGAAACAATACTGTTGAAATGTCGTGAATATAATAATAATAGCAAGGAAACAAAACTGTGGAAATGTCGTGAATATAATAATAATAGCAAGGAAACAAAACTGTGGAAATGCCGTGAATATAGTAATAATAGCAAGGAAACAACACTGTGGAAATGTTGTGAATATAATAATAATTGCAAGGAAACAACACTGTTGAAATGTTGTGAATATAATAATAAAAGCAAGGAAACAATAATGTGGAAATGTCGTTAATATAATAATAATAGCAAGGAAACAATACTGTGGAAATGTTGTGAATATAATAATAATAGCGGGGAAAGAACACTGTGGAAATGTCGTGAATATAATAATAATAGCAAGGAAACAATACTGTGGAAATGTTGTGAATATAATAATAATAGCGGGGAAAAAACACTGTGGAAATGTTGTGAATATAATAATAATAGCAAGGAAACAATACTGTGGAAATGTTGTGAATATAATAATAATAGCGGGGAAACAACACTGTGGAAATGTTGTGAATATAATAATAATAGCAAGGAAACAATACTGTGGAAATGCCGTGAATATAATAATAATAGCAACGAAAACAATACTGTGGAAATTTTGTGAATATGATAATAATAGCAAGGAAACAATACTGTGGAAATGTCGTTAATATAATAATAATAGCAAGGAAACAATTCTGTGGAAATGTTGTTAATATAATAATAATAGCAAGGAAACAATACTGTGGAAATGTCGTTAATATAATAATAATAGCAAGGAAACAATTCTGTGGAAATGTTGTTAATATAATAATAATAGCAAGGAAACAACACTGTGGAAATGTCGTGAATATAATACTAATTGCAAGGAAACAATACTGTAGAAATGTAGTGAATATAATAATAATAGCAATGGAAACAATTCTGTGGAAATGTTGTTAATATAATAATAATAGCAAGGAAACAATACTGTGGAAATGTTGTGAATATAATACTAATTGCAAGGAAACAATACTGTGGAAATGTAGTGAATATAATAATAATAGCAAGGAAACAATACTGTGGAAATGTTGTGAATATGATAATAATAGCAAGGAAACAACACTGTGGAAATGCCCTGAATATAAAAATAATAGCAAGGAAAAAAACTGTGGAAATGTCGTTAATATAATAATAATAATAGCAAGGAAACAACACTGTAGAAATGTTGTGAATATAATAATAATAGCAAGGAAACAATACTGTGGAAATGTCGTGAATATATTAATAATGGCAAGGAAACAATACTGTTGAAATGTCGTGAATATAATAATAATAGCAAGGAAACCATAATGTGGAAAGATCGTGAATATAATAATAATAGCAAGGAAACAATACTGTGGAAATGTTGTGAATATAATAATAATTGCAAGGAAACAACACTGTGGAAATGCCCTGAATATAATAATAATAATAGCAAGGAAAAAACTGTGGAAATGTCGTTAATATAATAATAATAGCAAGGAAACAACACTGTGGAAATGTCGTGAATATAATAATAATAATAGCAAGGAAACAACACTGTGGAAATGTCGTGAATATAATCATAATAGCAAGGAAACAACACTGTGGAAATGTCGTGAACATAATAATAATAGCAAGGAAACAACACTGTGGAAATCTCGTGAATATAATAATAATAGCAAGGAAACAATACTGTGGAAATGTCGTGAATATAATAATAATAGCAAGGAAACAACACTGTTTAAATGTCGTGAATATAATAATAGCAAGGAAACAACACTGTGGAAATGCCGTGAATATAATAATAATAGCAAGGAAACAATACTGTGGAAATGTCCTGAATATAATAATAATAGCAAGGAAACAATACTGTGGAAATGCCGTGAATATAATAATAATAGCAAGGAAAAAAACTGTGGAAATGTTGTGAATATAATAATAATAGCAAGGAAACAACACTGTGGAAATGTCGTGAATATAATAATAATAGCAAGGAAACTACACTGTGAAAATGTCGTGAATATAACAATAATAGCAAGAAGGCAACACTGTGGAAATTTCGTGAATATAATAATAATAGCAAGGAAACAACACTGTGGAAATGGCGTGAATATAACAATAATAGCAAGAAGGCAACACTGTGGAAATTTCGTGAATATAATAATAATAGCTAGGTAACAATACTGTGGAAAAGACGTGAATATAACAATTATAGGAAGAAAGCAAATCTGTTTTAATGTCGTGAATATAACAATAATAGCAAAGAAACAACTGTTGAAATGTCCTGAATATAATAATACTAGCAAGGAAACAATACCGTGGAAATGCCGTGAATATAACAATAAATGCTAGGGAAAAAACAGCGGAAATGTCGTGAATATGATGATAATAATAAATACAAGGAAACAATACTTTGGAAATGTCGTGAATATAATAATAATAATATACAGGGGAAACAACACTGTGGAAATGTCGTTAATATAATAATAATAGCAAGGAAAAACACTGTGGAAATGTGAATATAATAATAATATACAAGGAAACAACACTGTTGAAATTTCGTGAATATAATAATAATAGCAAGGAAAAAACAGTTTGGAAATGTGGTAAATACAATAATAATAGTATGGAAACAACACTGGAAATGTCGTTAATATAACAATAATAGCAAGGAAACAACACCATAGAAATGTCGTTAATATAACAATAATAGCAAAGACACAACACTGTGGAAAAGTCGTGAATACTATAATAATAGCAAGGAAACAATACTGTGGGAATGTCGTGAATATAATATTAATAGCAAAGAAACAACACTGTGGAAATGTCGTGAATATAACAATAATAGCAAGGAAACAACACTGTGGAAATGTCGTGGATATAATAACAATAGCAAGTTATCAACACTGTGGAAATGTCATGAATATAATTATAATAGCAATGAAACAACACTGTAGAAATGTCGTGAATATAATAATAATATACAAGGAAACAACACTGTGGAAATGTCGTGAATATAATAATAATAGCAAGGAAACAACACTGTGGAAATGGCATGAATATAAAAATTATAGCAAGAAAGCAACACTGTTGAAATGTCATGAATATAACAATAATAGCAAAGAAACAACTGTAGAAATGTCGTGAATATAATAATAATAATAATAGCAAGGAAACAATACCGTTGAAATGTCGTGAATATAACAATAAATGCGAGGAAACAAACAGCGGAAATATCGTGAATATAATAATAATAATAATAATAATAATAATAATAATAATAATAATAATAATAATAATAATAATAGCAAGGAAACAAAACTGTTGAAATATCGTGAATATAATAATAATAATAATAATAATAATAATAATAATAATAATAATAATAATAATAATAAAAATAATAATTATAATAATAGCAAGGAAACAAAACTGTTGAAATATCGTGAATAATAATAATAATAATAATAATAATAATAATAATAATAATAATAATAATAATAATAGCAAGGAAACAAAACTGTTGAAGTATCGTGAATATAATAATAATAATAATAATAATAATAATAATAATAATATTAATAATAATAATAATAAGAAGAAGATTAATAATAATAATTGCAAGGAAACAAAACTGTTGAAATATCGTGAATATAATAATAATGGCAAAGAAACAACACTGTGGAAATGTTGTAATATAATAATAATAGCAAGGAAACAGTACTGTGGAAATGTTGTGAATATAATAATAATAGCAAAGACACAACACTGTGGAAATGCCGTGAATATATTAATAATAGCAAGGAAACAACACTGTGGAAATGTCGTTAATATAATAATAATAGCAAGGAAACAACACTGTGGAAATGCCGTGTATATAACAATAATAGCAAGGAAACAACGCTGAATCAGCAAAATAATGCAAAGTAATCCTGCTTATTTGCTCATAATGATGAGTGTTAATGATTGAACCGGGCTGTTCTTACGGTGCTGCTCGGACTTATGTTTTCAATGTAAGGATGCGCCTCTTCTTATGGCATTGGCCTATATTCATACCTACCGACATTGGATCACATCCTCTCGCAGTGTGAGAGATTTAGATACTGAGATGTTGAAAGGAACGCAAGCCTCGCGCTATAAATGCCAGCTTTGGCCACGATCATTCGTTTAGCAACGCGACTTACTAAGCCCACTCCTCTACATCAATCACTTGTCATTGACGTGCGTAAGACGCAGAAATGCGCCATTGATTTCCTCCATGCTAAACCAAATTCATCCGCGCCTGCTGAACAGTTACAATACCGATGCAGTTTGTTTTAGCTTAGTATGCTGCAATTAAATGGGCTGCTAAACAGAAAAACAAAATAAAAGAAATACAATAAGCAAAGGTTCAGCTAGAATTCGTCACTGTCAACTTTCTCTCTCAACTTCCAGCACGTTTTCCCCGCAACCTCTGTTAACATGCATTTTATTGGAAAACTTACCCCATTCAATTTGCATACGTGTGCAGTGGAAGATGAGATCTCGTGTGATTCCACGAGACTACACCTTAAAAATCCATGGCTGCCATCTTTAATTTTTCTCTCTCTCAGATCCCATCCGAAGGTAAGTTTTATAACTGCACAATACACACACACATATGAGCGCTTTCTTCTTTGATTATTACATTCAAATCTACATATGCATAGAGGTTCGTTTATTTCATAATGGTGACAAAGATGTTAGTCATAAAACGCGCTCAGCAATAATTCCGTCGCTGAGAAATGTGCATTAAGAATCGTGGTAACTATGTAGAAATATAAAATGTGAGGCACAAAAACTTCATTTGTTTTGATGGTTCAACACCCGTCTTAGTTCCACTTTAACATTTTATAGAATCAAATAGGATGCGTTTTGTACGGAACGACACTTTATATTTCTAAGTTCGTCGCGAAGGTTTGGGAGTTGGAGAAACTACGTCTAAAAGAGGGTCAGAGGTAACGTATGTGGAAACGTTGTTAAGATAACAATAACAGGAAACAACGCTGAATCATCAAAATAAATAAAAAATCTAATAAATCGCTTATAATGAATGTTCGCGATTGACCCGGAACACTAAAGGCCTATTCTCTATCTGTTAACATCAAAAACTTTAACAATAGTACCCTGTCCTTGTTTGATAGAAAGAGTATTAGGATGAATAGGAAGTTGAGTTAGCTTAATAATTTTGTAGCAGCAAGCCAGAAGAGAACCTTCCGGTTGCCCTCAACTATAGTCGGTAACTTAGCTTAGTTTTTTCTAAGAACTGACATTTGCGTTAGTACAAATATCACACTGTTGTTGTTTCTTTCTTTAGTGTATGGTTGTTATCAGTTCTTTTTAATTCGTTAGGTTTTGTTCGTACTTTCATTCATAGGATTCATAGATTCATAACTATTTTTCTTCGCAGTGTTTTCAATTTTTCTTCTGTTATAACTCGCTGTACTAGAAGGCCGGCCGGTTGTAAAATACGCATGAATATTATTGTAATATTATGAATCATAAAATGGTTCGTTATGTAATGTGTACCATAGCACCATATGTCGATATGTGTACTTGCGACGAAGGGTTCATCCTGATGTGTATACGTGTATCACTAAATGTTTATTATTGACTCTTCACTATCTGAATCGGAAGTTATGTTGTTACTGTCTATTTATGTTCCAATGCTATGATCGTCTAAATTTTCATACGTGTGTGTGGGGGGCGATACATGTATTTTGGCCATACTTTAATTTTATGCGTCGTTCATCTTGTCTACTTTGAATTCATCTTGTACTAGGAGATGAGGCTGGAACCTGTTTGAACGAATAATCATTCACTTCCAAGAACGCTTGTTGGTTTTATATAATTTTTATTGACTTTCTTGTCGATTGCAGAAGAATGGAAGGTCAATATCTTTACTTGCGTGGATAATTCTAGGTGTCTATTCTAAGACAGATTAATAACTACCAAATATTTTCTTGTGTTCGCCCTACAACATAACATTATATTTTAATTAATATGCATATGCGAGTAATATTTAAGTAAAAATATCGAGCTGAGATCGAAATAAGAACCTAAAGACAGCGAGTCAATTACGATAACCATTAGACCAGCCTAGCATTATATTTTAAAGATGTTTTCAAAACACTTATCTTTACATAAGTAATTAGTGATGTGACCTATTCACCCCTGCGCATCTATGAAACAGTTAGCAAACAGTTTTTCACATCTGAATATCCTACATACGCAATTTCTAGTCAGTAGATAAAACATTTGTTGAGTAGATAGGTTGAGAAGTACCCTCATACACACATTCTAAATTTTATCTAGTACATATGCCCGGCGTTGACATGATATCAAACGTAACGTTAAATTTGTTTAAAATTAAGTAAAAAAAAAAAAACGGAAAGAATCTGAGACATGCGCATGCAGGTATTTTTTATTTTGTCCAAAGATTTAACTTCTTGTAATTAAAAATTACTCGAGCTTCATTCGAAACCTCAACGTTACGGCAATAGATTAAGTACGATTACCATTCAACCAGCGTGACACACTCTTTAAAACCGACTTATACGTAAGATAAAGTGTAGCATTCACGCGTACGCAGTTGTGAAACAATTAAAAACATATAAAGTCCAATAGCCTCCACTGCACTATTTTTTCAGTGTTGCCTCCTTAGCAGCACTTTCTTCTGAATAAAAATGAATAAAAAACAAACAAACTCTAAACCGTGCAGGAATTTTAAAAACACCCAGGAAACATCAGCAGTGCAGGTAAAACTATAAAAAGTTGAAAGGACCCCCCCAGCGCGATTATTAAACCGATACATAACCCTCTTAGAAGAATTTTTCAAGTTATCTATGAAAAAAATCAGGAGGCCACTAGAGATCTACTAAAACCAATGGATAAAATATTAAATGCATCCAGTTATCTACTTCATACTACCATAATAATTATTTGATAAGTGGGCTCTGCAAAAGTAATTATTTGATAAGTGGGCTCTGCAAAATATAAAATTCCGTATGGATTCAGAGCTTTACAAAAAACACTAATTTAACACAATGAAGTATACAGGGCACTATGTAACAAAGTTTTTATCCTCTCCTCATGGAGGAGAAATATTTTTAAATGATCAGTGCTCTCCGGTAAAAAAAAAGAAATAAAAGTAAAGAGGTTTTAAGAGCACTACGAACAGCACAACATATTCTAAAGCGGCCGCCAGTGCACTGTTAAATATGTTTAAATTCTTTATCCGTCACGGGTATGATTATGTTTGTTCATGGATGCAATTCTGTACAATTATCTTATTACTTATTTTAAAATAATTAAACAACTCGATGATTGTACGTGATTTTTGCTCTTCTGTCACTGTAAGATTGCGCTTTTTTCTATGTGAAATTATGTATAGGCAGTTTATTCCTGTTTTAAAATAAAAATGCCAAGTGATTTCTACCTGTATTATTTATAGTACGATTTTTTATTCTCGTACGGATAAGGTTCCTTGTTTTTTCATATAAATAGAATAATGTATATTATTTTAATAATTAAGAGTTACTTATCTTGACTTTGGAACTACACACAGATTTACTTCGAAAAAGAAAAAAAACTATTTACAAAATAAAAATACAAAAACATATCTATGTAATTATAAAAGTATGTTATTTTCCATTTGAAATTTAATTATTTAGAATTCATCACCTGAAATGCTTTGTGTGAAATATCATCGCTCTACTGAATCACCTTATTTTTTCTTGTTAATTCTTTCTGGTGGCTTACTTTCCGAAATTCTTAAAATTCATACTAATTTCGATATGCCACATAAGTCCTTAATATTTGTACCCTGCTTATCTATATCTTTCACCTAAAATATGATGAATAAAATATAAAAATTCCATGAGGCAGCAATGAAAAAAGTCGGAATACTAATAATACCAAGCGATTAACCGAAAATCCCAAGCAGATCAATAGGTTATAAGACACTATTGATTCACCACAGCACAGGAAGAAACGAGAGTGCTACTGGAAGCTATAATTAAAATAAAGGTCTTTAGAGCCCTAATAATCCAAATTTTAAGCCATGTATTTATTTTATAAGATATTAAAATCTGTCCTTAAATAATATAAAAAAACAAACACTGTGACAAGCGGATATAGTGCGTTAGTACATTACACATTTCAACTCTCTATTGATATATGTGTGTCTCTTCCCCGGTTCACCTCTAGTTTTGCCCTATGTCATAAAGCAATGATCTAATTTACTATAAGTTCCTTTATATATGAAAAACTTAAAACTTTTAAACACTAAATAGTTTAAATATATTTACTTAATTCAACGCATTGTAATTCTCTTAAACGTGTTTAGAATGAAGTAAGAGACATATTTTATAGAAGTTTCATTTACAATTATTCCGCACATAATTAGAAAAACCAAGATGAAAATTTAATACACGTAATGACATGAGAGATTTTAGAGACGGACAATAATGCGAAAATGCCTTTTAGCTAAGACATCATTTTAAGGCAGAGAAAATAAAACTTTTTTATCATAATCGCTCTGATCCCCATGATGCCCTAATTGAAATAAATGGCTCATGCCTTGCGGAAGCTCTTTCTGGGGCGGAACTTCACTTCTGATATGAAATGGAAAACATAATCTAATCTGTTGCCAAGGTTGCTGGGAAAATAATTCTACAACTCTAGTAAGTATTTCGATACCAATTCACTCCTCTACCTGCATTAGAGGCAGTTTCGCGTTCAAAGTCAGTACTGTTTACACATTTAGATAGGTGCTGCTCGTGGCGCCATATTCTGCCTTGATAGAGTTAGAGACTGGCGTCATCTAGATAAAGCAATTCACGAACTAGGTGCTTAAAGGTGCTTGTAGAAGCATGAAAACGACGAAGATCAAATACCTTACCTCTGGTTCTGAAAAGCAAATAACCGGCAAGAAAACAGTCCTTAACGACATAGGAAAGCATAGTTGCAAAGTCAATTAAAAAGTGTATGTGCTGGGATGTCACCCTGCTTCACACCATTGTCAACTGAGATGCGTTCTGGTAGGCATCCATTGAAGTTCAGGCGAGCCATCAAATTAATGTGGATCTCCATATACACACATGCATACATACATATATACATACATATACATACACATATATACACATATACAAATACAAGCACACATATACATACATATACACATAAAATACGTACAAATATATGCGCATAAACATACATACACATACATTTACTTATATAGGCATACATAAGCATATATGAATTTATACACATACGTATATATATACATATATAAAGATACATATACACACAAATATAAATATACATATATACATACAAACACAGACAAATATATACACACCCACATATATACATATATATACACATATACATACATATGCATACACATGTACATAGATAAAAATACATACACATATGCATACATACACACATACATGCATACACACATATACATACATACATACATGCATACATACATACAAACATACACATGATGATGGTTGATCAATTATTTTATGATTCCAGCATTTCAGGCCTACACGCGTCACAACATTTCAATCGCCACAGGACTATTTTTATAGAAAAATGTCTGAGGGAGTACAAAGATGATCTTACAGAGTTTTAGCTTTGTACAACAATCTCTTGCGGTAAAAAAAAAATCTTGAGATTAAGCAACAAGCAAGAGCAAGATTGCCAGCAACAAGTCAAACTGCTGACTAGCTTACTGCGGGTAGTGGTCTCCCGCTTTATGTTTTTTTTTAAATCAGAGATTTGCTTCTCCTAGACGGGTTGCCTTTACTACGGCTTACGGGAGCCCTCTCCCCCCCACATACACATAGGAATGAACACATGCCTGCACACATACATGCATGCATAGAGATGCACGCAAAAATACATACGCATGTACACACACATACAAAGATACACACATTGAGGCACACATATACGCATGTATATAAATATGTATATACACACGTACAAATACACATACATGTAGGAGCGTTCCAAAAGCATAAATCCTCAATGATCAGTGATGGGTACAGTTTAAAGCGTTTGAAATCAATAGAAAAGAAAAACAATTTGTAGAAGAGACAGTTACTCGTTGAAGTGTTTGGGCAACTTTACAAATGAATGGGCGTAAGAATAAGACTAAAACAAAACATTTTTAAAAAAAGAAATACAATTTTTGTTTATAAGACTCACACTTCTGCTGTAGATAAGTGTGATGATGACAAATTTCACACATTATTTTACAAATAAATGGACGTAGAAATCAGATGAAAATAAAATGAAACTGATAGGTAATAAAACGCCTGGAGCTTTTTTTTTTTTTTAATAAAATGTTTGTTCATAAGACTCACACTTCTGTTGTAGATAATGATGTTGATGACAAATTTTACACATTATTTTACAAGTAAATGGACGTAGAGATCAGACGAAAACAAAATCCAACAGTTCAGTACTAAAAACAGATCAGTACTAAAAAAAAACTGAGTAATGATCTGTTGGACATACACACACACCACACACACACACACACACACACACATATATATATATATATATATATATATATATATATATATATATATTCGCACGCACACACAAGTGTCTGACAATATTTTTCAGACACTTTGAAAGAAGTACTTCAAGGGGGTTACTAGAGTTAACAACTTTAGAGATTTTAAGTATAAGGAGTGAAAATCCACTACTAGTGTAATCGTTTTTTTTTTTCATTTTGGCTTTATTTGTCGGACATGCCAAAACATCCTATGTTATTAGGAGCTATGGTCATGTATATGTTGCTGTATGCAAATTTTCTGCTTGTACACTTAGCTATTACTATTAGCCTCCATTATCTGCTCTATTCTACTGGCAAAACAATTATGTATTATATTATGAGATAAAATCAATTCAAAAGAAGTTGTTTGTTTGGCACGGGGAAAGTGGGAAGCCGGCCTCATCATCAGTACGAGCACAATGGATTGGAAGCTGTCGGAATCAATGGTTGAATACTGAATATGAATGCTGAAGTCAAACTCATATCGGAAAAAGACGAGAGGACGGAAAAGATCAGTTGACGAGGACCCAAAGGAGAATGAAAGGATTGTTGCACGACTTTTGACATCTGAAGAAAAAGGTACCTCGAGAAAAGTGAAGGAGAAATGTGAATTGGATGTAAACGGACGAAGAGTGCAAAGAACGATGCATAGGATTAGTTTGAAATATGCAAAGTTTAAGAAAAAAATGACACATACAAAGAAACACAACGGAGCAAGACCGGAGAGTGACAAAAGGTGGTTAACAAAGCATGTTGACTTTAAGGTTTTATTTACTGATGAGAAGCCTTTAAAGTTTGATGGGCCCGATGGATGGTATACTTGGTCGAAAAGGGGTGAGCCTGTTGTACTGAACAAACGACAGATCGGCGGAGGAGGAGTTATGATTCGGGGTATGATCTTTGCTAATGGAAATATATAGTTGGAGTGGTTGAAAGGACGGCAGTACAACAAAGGCTACAAACAGTTGCAGAAAGAGAAGGACTTACCAAGGATAAGAAGAGAGATTTCGTTCTACAGCAAGACAACGGCAGCATCCATGTGTCAAAATCCGTGAAAGAATGGATATGACTACTTTGGAATGGCCTGCAAAAAGGCCAGATCTAAATTTAATGGAATATGTTTGTGAAATACTTGCGCAACTTGTCTATGATAACCCTGATATTACGAAAGAGGCTCACTAATGGGAACGAATACTACATGTCAAAAAGCAAATAATAGAAACACGTAGACATGTTATAGTGCCTATGTTTGATCATTATGAAGAGAAAATGATAAAAGTTGTTTAGAAGAAAAGTGTATTACAGACTATTAACAGTTTTTCAACGATGTCCGAAAAATAATGTCCCTCGCGCTTCCTTGTCTATTTGTTTGTGTCAATGTGTCTATCTCTTTGTGTTCACTCATTATGGAATCTGGAACAGCTAGAAATATTTTTAAAAAAACTCAACAAACTATTTTTTTTTTTTGCTTGGGATAGAGCTTAGATGGATTTCGTGTGTCGAAATACCTCCGATATATGTACACGCCATAATCGAAAACATCTGCTCAAAAATGAACAGTCAAAATACGACCAAAGTTAAGACGCTTATACAACTTAACATTTCAAGATAATTTAAGAAGGGTTATCATCGACAAGTAAAAGGGAATCGGCGTATAATATCCAAAATAAAGCTGCTAATAAGACAGGTGCGTGTCCCGAATGAACTTTTCAGTTTAAAGACCATCATGTAAACTTTTGCATATCAAACTTTAATTTAAACAATTATCTATAAAAATACAAGATTATCCGTGGGTATTTCTAAGTCTAATGTAGTCTAAGTCTAATGAAGATTAGACCACTGAGGAGGAGCAGCGAAGCATCCTCCAGTTTCACCGCGTTGGTCTCCGTCTAGAACAGGCAATCAATCTATTTGGTTAACTCTGTTGATGCTGTTGCAATTCTGGGAATTGTCGAGGCTTTCCGCTACTATATAAATTTTTTATATTACTGCTAACCTGTTTCGGTGCAGATGACTGTCAGAGGACAGAGTAAACAGTTGACTGCAGGTTTTTACATCCGAATTTAGTGAATTAATTCGCCCCCACATATCAACCTAGACTCGACGGGGAACATAAAGCGCCTAGCCTTCCCAAATGATCACCGATTTTATATGAGTGTCAACGTGATTGTGCTATGTGACTGTGACACAAAGTGATTGTGACACGTGGCATCTTATGTGTAAACGTGATTGTGCCTCACACACTCACACAAACATACCCATATATATATATATATATATATATATATATGTATATATATATATATAGAGAGAGAGAGAGATAATTGAAATAAAAATCAAGAAACCTTTATAGTGAAATTTAATATTAAATACACTACAATAGTTATTAATCCAATAAAAATTAAAACAACGTATGATAAAGATACATTAAACCAAATGTAGACTTTTTCTCACACACACATATGTATGTATATATATATATATATATATATATATATATATATATATATATATATATATGTGTGTGTGTGTGTATATGTATATATGAGTGGGTGTGGGCGTGTTTACCCCTGCGTGTGTATGTATATCTCTAATGTTTTCAATAGTGATTTTTTTTATTTAATAAAGTATGCGTTGTTCACGAATATTAGATATTCTCACATAGAGGGTGCATATATATACTTGTACTATAACTTTCCTGGCTTACATATATTCAACAATTGTTTAATACATAATACTAATTTAAAGTGCTAATTTAGAATTACATGTATTTAAAAGTAAAAAAAAAAAAACGTACATATATTTTATGTTGTACGTACCCGTCATGGAAGAAAAATCATATTCGAAAAAGTATGTAAACTGATAAAGTTGTTTGATTTTTTTACAAAGGATATAAACATTTGGGATTTTAGCGATTTCTATAGTAAATGTGTCTATTACATATCTGAGTTTGATCTCGAACATTTGAAGTGATTTATTCCCTTATAAATATAACATGTCCCTATTTAAACCTAACGTCTCACTTCGGCATAAATTAAAAAAGAAACAATTTGCTCAATCAAGCACATTACAACTTCGTTTCATGGCGAATACGTACATTATAAATAATTTTTTGAATATATTTAGCTTTTTATAAGTGTAATTCTAAATAAGAACTTTATTTATAATTGACATTTTATGTTTTTTATCAGATCTTGTGTGCAGCTAGACATTATTCCAGTGATATTCTTGTCGCTGACTCGACGGATTATGTAGTCGTACCTTAAAGTAAATCAGTGTCGAAAACTCGTCATAGTTTATGATAATGACTTAACGTAATTAGTACCTAATTAGTACTTTGATTAACTTGTTCAAATTATCAAAACGCGACACGAAGGAACGTCGTGAAGTGTGTGGGAGCAGCGGTCGTAATCAGGAAAAGCAAATGGCGGGCGATTGTGATGGCGATACGAATCATAATTGAGACGAGATAAAGCACAAAAGGAAATTGCTCCTACTTGCATCAAGAATGTATGTGCAGGGGGAGGGAGGATAAATCTAGGAAACAACAACAACAATACTACTACGACTACTACTACTACTACTAATAATAATAATAATAATAATAATAATAATAATAATATAAATGAGTTCAATTGAAAGACACGCAGCAAAAAAATTTTAACCTGAGGTTTCGTATCGACAGAAATCATTTATTATGCCGTTAATTCGATAGAAAGTTTGTAAAATAACTTTTCTTGCAAACCAATAAATCTACTAATCGAGATAAAATCCATACTTCACATTTAAGAACTAAGTCATCCTACATTTTTATTTTGCTTACAAAGAAGTCACCATGATATAGGCCCGGAGGTCAATCGAAGAAAGGACTTATGAGTGTACAGTAGCCAATAAGACAATATCGAAGTAATCGTTAGTAGTTGAAATTGTGGGAATGGAATTACTTAGGGGGACGGCTTATCACGAACTTATTAATGTCTGACTTGAAGACGATCATATTGTAGTCAAATTGATAGAAAGAAAACGAAAGAGTTCATCAGGCGTGCAATTCTAAGAAAGAAGCTTTGTTCATGGAACCTATGTTTAAGTTAAGGGGAAAACATTCATAGGGGTTTCAGCTGAAAAGGTGTTTCTCATAAAAGTTTAGATCAGAGAGACGAGAGAGTTGTGCTCAGACGAGCACTGGTCATGAAAACAACAATAGAGCAGAGATAGGCTCAGAATGTTTCCTTGGTGGGAAAGAAATCGCAGTGTAGACAAAAAAACGTTCTCTACTAAGTTAAACTCTGTCTTACCAGGGTAATGATTGGTTGTTTTTGGTATTACGGCATATCAACTCTTTTAAGGTTATTTAATGCCGAATCCAAAGATTTTGAAGAAAAGGTTTTTAATAGAATATATTTGTTGTTTTCAAGTCGATTTCTATTAAACCCATAGTTGGGGCCCTTACAGGTACTACCACTCCGGGTCTGAGTTGACCTGGGAGCAATGGCAATTAAAGGGTAGCTCCACACTCCCCCAAAGTCCGCAATGTGGGGCCTCACCGCTGGATATAGTTTAAGGTCATATCCAGGACCCTAAGCTGGATAAGCCCTAACAGTACTAACCTAAGACGTATACAGGCAGAAAATTTCACAGCTAATGATATAGTAATTCCAAAATGCGTTCAGTGACGTAGGCAACGTATTTTATGTACGTGTTCCAATTTAGATCAGGAGTAAATATGAGACCAATAAGCTCGTCAAAACAAGGACCCATCCCCTCAACACGTGACCCACTCAGAAGTAAAGAAGATGGAAAGATAGAAGCTTGGTTTTAGTTGAATTAATATAACCAGTCACCTCTTCCCCTTTTGTACCACGTGCGGGAGATCAGAGAAGAGAGAGAATGGGATAGATATTAGTCGTTTACGGCCTTTACAATCCTGTAATAGATGGTAGTTCGTAACCCTGAATGCGAATGACCTTAGGATGTGATTTGGAAGATCATTGACGTAGATCAAGCTGGGAGTTGGGTTCATGATAGACCTCTGAAGGACTCCAGCATACTACGCCTATAAACCTATCAGGGAGAAATATTTTAATAATTGAGAAGACATATCTAAGTATACGGTAGGTTTAGATCTTGTAGAGTATATATTTATGCAATGCTCTATCAAAAACTTTGATATATCAAGGAGTAATTGACCTAAAAATGCCTCAGTCGAGAGATTCGCTAATCTTATACAATATAACAATTCACACCTGATCTAAATCTAGAAGAAAGGAAACCATATCGCGTGTCGCGCGGGGCGGGGGGGTATGTTGACGGGGCTGACAACATCTCTATTTAACACGAATTCCAGCAACTTACTCAGGTTGCACAGAACACTGATTGGTTTGTACTAATATTGTGATAACTGATCACGTGAATTTTAAAATATGGGGCATAGTAACGGGGTTTTCTAGTCTGTTTGGAAGTCTTTATTCTGAAGACAACGCTTAAACAGTTTTATAAATATAGTAGCTAGTTCTGGTTAAAGCTTATTCAGCACTATAATTGGAATGCCGTGACACTCAGTTGCTTTATGGAATCAATGTGTTTTATTAGCTTGGCAGTATCATGCACATATATGTCGCATAGCGTGTTTTAAGACACAGGAGGAAACACGGTGAGTTCACGACCATAGGCGCATAAAGTACAATTAGCTGCAAAGTTCTTACATACGGGTTAGACTTCGTCCGATGCGGACAGTATTACGTTATGTCCATAAATGGTAGTTAGAATTAAAAAAAATCTTATATGTTACGGATCTTGTTTGTTTTTTTTTTGTTTTTTTTTTTAAACATTTTGGGCATGGGCGCATAGGGTACAATTAGCTGCAAAGTTCTTACATAAGGGTTTGGCTTCGTCTGATGCGGACAGAATTACGGCAGGTCCATTGATGATAGTAAGGATAAAGGACTCTCATATGTTGCGGATCTTCTTTGTTTTATGTCAAAACTCGGGGAAACCAAGTCGCTGCTTAGTTACCTTAGACTTGACTGATTGAGTATACAACTGTCTCGCGTTCTTTATTACTCTTTTACTATGGATTCTGGCAGTCTTAACGACGGCTTTAGTCTCACTACATCTTCGTTGAAAGCAATCGAAACAGTGATTTTAGTAAACAATGGTACAGCACATTTGGAAACAACAACGGCTAGCTGTTAGGGGTTGTTTGGATTTTTTTGGATGGTATGAAGCGGTCTTGCTATGGTGTAGGTGTTCTTGAGTGTGCATATTAGTGAGATAGAGAAAGGGTACATCTCAAAGGAGAAACGGGAACATGTAATATACACCATTAGATATATAGATAGACAGAGAGATTGACATTTATACAGCTCTGACAGTTCTGGGAGTGTTTCCATAAACAGTATCTTTCTTTAACACATATATTTTGGAGATAATGATTCTAAGTCTTTTATCATAATGAAGGAACATTCATTATTTCTTGATAGTGAGAGGGAGGCACATTCTTAAGATGATAGAGACACATTTTTAGATGAGTTTATACACAAAGTTCTTATTATACAAATTCACAATATCTTTGTTTGTTGAGACATAACACGAAGACGGTTGCTACAAAATGATGAAGACGATTTTTTTTATTTCTTTGACCGGTCAATGATTTCGCATCAAGGAATTCAAAGTTTCTACATGATTTCAACTTCTACCTTCGCTTCCAAGACGGATGTCAGCTCTGTCTGACCCTTTGTCGACCCTGCCTCGGCACTGACTGGCCATCACTCTGACTGACTGACTTCTAATTATATTGAGAACTCATCTCTTACCCATGACGTCATTGCATGACCAAACAACGTGCATATCGATCTCGTAGCCTGACATGCCTCACGTTGTCTAAAACATGCCCAAAACATGTGCATCGTCCACACATGATTGCAAAGAAGAATTCTCTAACCTAATTTTCGACTAACCTCTTTTACAAATATTTTTATCATTTTCCTATTTCGTTTCAAATTCCTTATTTTAATTTCATTTTCATAAACAGAATTGAATCATAAAATTCCTTTTCCAATAGCATTGCTAATAACGCATTCCTTTTCAATAACATATTTATATTATTTATTTAAAACTTATGATCGGAATTCTCCTGAATCTTAATTCCAAACCTATCTTCTAAGGTTCGAATTCTCAGTAACAGTCTATACGGACAATTAACCATTTTGGCCAAACCTCATACTATAGAGAACACGTTATTTTAAAACATGAAACGCAAAGGTGTATCTGGGAGAAATGTATGGAAGCTATACCAGTCGGCCACAGAGTATCAATATATTTTACGATGGAGATGTACGTATAAAAGGCTCTGAAAGCCTTCAGAAAGAATGCGTAATTGATAACGTTGTTTAAAACACTGATTTTGAATTTAAAAATGACCCAACGAGGTAATTTAAAAAAATGTTTACCAACTATTTTATTTTTCGTAAAAGCATAAACCAAACCCTCGAAACATGTAAGGACTACGCAGTTAATGTTGGACAACTTGGATGTGTTCAAGTCCAACGTAAACAAATTCCTAATGAACCGCCCACTTATGTAAACACTTAATCAAATCTCCACACTATCGTAATTTACTTTCAATAACCCTTATCCCTGAGTGGCTTCCGGGCCTTGATAAGTGGTGACCAATGTGTAAAAAAAAAATTACATGAATATACTCGGCGTAATCTAAAAAATAACAACATAAATGCAGAAAAACATGTGAATAATATCTAAAACATAAAAAGAAATTTGGCGCAGATTATGCACTAACAGGATGTTGCCTTGATTTCTTAATTAAGAAGTAAATTGCCTTACATGGTTTTTGTGTGTATTTATCTATAGAAAAATATAGGCAGTTGAGAAGAAAGGGGATTTAGAACAGGGAGAGAGAAATCTGAAGCATAGCATTTAATATGGAAATATAAGAGACTTTACTTCTCTTTAAGTAAATATTGCTGTAAAATAAGAAATGAACCGTTTAAAAAAGCAGTTAGAAATCGTCGTACAGATTCAAGAATAAGCGGCAGTAACATAGAGTCATTTGAACAAAATGTTATGTCATACTAAGCAACAATGAAGACGCGCATTATAAACAATATGGGATCACACATGTTGTCTCGACATTTTTTTTAAATTACATTTTTAGCCTAAACAAGACACAGTGCCATTTTTATGTAGGGGGCTATTATACGGTATATAAGCTACAGGGGTACTATGTGAGGAGTTGGCCAGCAAGATGTCGGTTCATGTTACGCTTGAACTTCTGCATGTCAGTACAGTTGGGGAAACAGGAACCCGAAAAGGAATTCCAAAGTCTAGCGGCTCTGGGGAAAAACTACTGGAGTATAGGGCTCTCTTTCATCTAGGGATCTCAGCTGTGAAGGGGTGGGATTTTGCTGGGGCACAAGTGCTTGCAGTTCATCGGAGCATTCACCGTTAAAGTACTTAACGTATACATCTGCAGTTTCTTTATGCAGATATAAATCACACTAATTCACTCGCACAATTTACGAGCATCAAACTAGAAACATAATAGCAATTAATTAATACTCTAAATATCGAAGTGCATTAGGTTTTATGTGGGTTAGATCACTGATTAACAATAAGGGAACCTTGCTGCCTGTTGGTCTATTCAGCATATTTTACCTTTGTTTCCGATGGCTGGCAAGCACGATTCCTTGAAATAAGATAAGCATAACACGTAAAATTATAAAAGAAAAAAACATAATAAAACCCTGGGTTGGATGCGCGTTCCACTTGTTAAAGAGCATCTCTCCCCCCCTCTCTGGCTTTCTTACTCTTTCTATTTTCTCTCTGTGTGTCTCTATTAGAGAATAGAGAAAGAGAGAGGGAGAGGGAGAGAGAGAGAGAGAAAGAGGTGAATAACGTGGACAGTGGACACGTTTGCAAAAGAAGGGTCAGCTGACCAGATGACGTGGTATCATGTGATGAGGTTAGCTGATTCTTTCTTGGCAGTTTGGTTTCGGGTGTTGAATAAGACAGACGGCTTTTCAGCTGTCCCCCCCCCTAGGCTGGGGAGGACGCTGACGTGTATCATCAAACAAGCAAGGTTCACCTCCATTCTGTGTCGACCTTTGGAAGGTGAATAAAAACATAAAAACCTTAATTGTCATCTTGGAGTGAATTCTTCATCCAACAGGCCAGCTCCCCTCCAAGAGACAATGAAAACCAGAGGAACAACCGACGACACAGGAATAAAGGTATGTTAAGAAATGCATGTACACAAACACACACCAACGAAGACATGAACAATAAGATTAGAAACATGACGATCACGTACACGAATCTCCTTGACAAAATCTCCTTTATGACACCCCCGAATATATAACATATTCGTTTTGGTGCTCGTGACTAAGTTCACATCATCGATGTGAAGTCGAACCTGTGTTTAAGAAATACGACGTGGAAACAGGTCCTTAAAAGGGAAAGGAGATTTTAAGACAAGAAAAAAAAAACAAAAAAAAAAACAAAAAAAACTATACAACACAATAAAATGTCTGGAAGAAAAAAAAAGAGAAAGAACATTAGTAGAAAAAAAAAGAAATACAAATCAACACACACACAACGATGGTCCGTTAAAACACTAAGTAATAAGGAAAAATAATAGTAAAGAGAAAAAAAGAAAAGAAAAGAAAAAAAAAATTCTGTGAGAAAAACAGTAGAATAACTTGGAAAAAAACAGCTATAACGAAAGACAAACTGATAAAATATTGTTAATTTTGAATTAAACAGCAAGTGTAAAACAGAAGGACAGAAAGAAAGAAAAAGAAAAAGAAAATAGAACATATGACTTGTTAGCTACAACGTGTGTGTCAGAAATGAGCCTGTCACCTTACTAAAAAAAAAAAACATGTCAATCACGAAAGGTTTGTTGTTAATAATAATTTTTGTTGCAATTTTGAACTGCGAAACTTCATGTGCTTTTAGTGAAAAAACAATATGAACTGTTGATGAAAAGACAATGGTCATGTCCTGTAAAATGATTTTTTTTCTTTTTCGCTGATTGTGCGATTTTTTTCGTAGGAACTTTTTTTTTTTTTTTTGCTGACGTGGACAAAATTTTGTTGTTTGGATTTTTGTTATTAGTAAGATGGGACTTTGTGAATGCTTGTGGGATGTTTTTGTATTTTTTTAAAATTTATTTTTTATGTAATTGATGTGTTCTAAAATGGTATTGTGCAGGATTTTCTTACTCTGTGACATGTATTTTTTTTTCGCAGAATGGGGAGGTGGAATCTTGCTTGTGGGGTCTATGGAAAGAAGGATTAATAAAAGAAAAAATGTGTTTTTAATTAATTAAATAGTAATAATAAAATAGGGAGAAAGAAATAAGATTTAAACAGTGTAATAAATGATTTAAAAAAAAAAAAGTTTCGGAAGAGTCAAAGGTTCAGTCGGTATTAATTTCAATTTTCGAAAAGTAGAATAAATGTTCTATTCGACATGAGTGACGTTTTGACCACATAAGTAAGGTAAAAAAAAAAAGGATAAATATAGGGTTAAATAAACTATATGAAGAAATGAAAGAAAAAAGTGGGGCGTGAATGGAATTTAATTTCTGTGGCAAGCATGTTAGAATTTTGGAGAGGTGTTGAATTACATGGGTAGTTATTAATTTCATTATTCTCGGGAAATGATTCGAATTTTATTTTTTTTATCGTGATTTCTGTTGATTTCGAGTAGAACCAACATAGAGCAAGTTTGAGTACTTCATGTGTGGAAATCCGATGTTTTCCGTGAAGCTATGTGTCTTCAAGGCAGGTTGCGCTTACCGACTTTGGAAAAAAAAAAGAAAGTTTTTTCTGACATAGCAGTGAACGGAATGTATTCTGTCCAGCGTGAGCGGATCTAGTTGTAATCAACTTCAGGGAGCAAATGAAATGCCCTCTGACATGGTGTAAGGGGCAGAGGGGGTGCAATGGCTGACGTGGCCATTATGTTACGAATCGCTCAAGAGAAGATGAATGAAATATGTATGCAAGTACTTAGGAAAATAAAATGTTACCATATTGTGAATTAAAGGTACCAAAATTAAAAAAAAACCATGCTGGGTGAATTTAATTGGTATTATTAAATTAAATTATTTTGGAATAGATTTGGTTGGTTTAGTTATATTTTAGGGACGTTTAGCGCGTAGTTGCATTTTTTTTCATGAGAATTACAAGGCGATTAGGCTGTAGAAAGCAGTTTTTTCTGTTGTTTTATTTTTTTTTTATAAGCCACGGTATTGTCACAAATTAGAAAATTTGGCAGGGGAAATACTATTTTAGAGTAATGAGAACCCTGTTAAAACAATACTAGTGGTTCCAGTGAGTTGGAAGATGCCACGTAGGCCCAAGCAACGGCAATAAGTCTTGTCCAACAAAAGTCTGGCGTGCGAGGTCGCGATAATTCATCAGGGTACGGAGCGACTGGACAGTCGGTACCAAGCCTAATCACGGGGAGATAGAAGAAAGGGAAAGATGCAGATTACGTAAGGGACAAGATAGAGCCTTATTATTTTTTTATTTTTTTAGAGGAATGTGTGAGGGATATCTGGGTTGGAATCTTTGGACTTGCTGGGAATGCGGAAAAATCACAAAGGGAAAACTACTTAGTTAGAAATCGATGGCGCATTAGTTAGGGAGTGATGATTCCGTATCTTGTCGGGTTCCAGGAACTCAAACAGGCTCCGAGTGAATCAGTGTGAAGGCGTATCTTGACTTAGACCAACCAAGGGAGTTAGTAGAAGAGCTTTGTGAAGTCCCGAAGTAGTAGATTGAATAGAACAAAGCTCCAGTAATAGGACCACTCAGAGAAAGACGTCAGGGCATTACAGTAAAGGAAAAAAAAACTGGGACTTAGGCCTATGCTGAAAGTCGAGAACGCGAGTGGGATGGTTGGGTCGATAGAGCATCAGACTTTTAATCTGAGGGTCTGGGGTTCGAGTCCCCATGCGATAAAGCTACCACCAACATGGAGCATCCGACGTTCTGGTCGTAATTGCGATATGCTGGCCCCATTTCGAAAAAGTGATCGAAAATGGAGTCTCCATTTGTTTGGCCAAGTGGTCCAAATAAAGAGCAGAGTCAGTGGAAAATATCCAACAATGCGACCGCCTAGACAAGATGTATATCTGCAAAGCTGTATCTTTGTCTAACTTGGAAGCAAGTTAATGTCTAGGAGGGACTTTTGAGAAGCAGCAGAAGGGTTGATAGTGTTGTAGAAGAGTACTGGTGCCTGATCTTTCTTGGAAAAGGGGTGAGTCCGGAAAGTGAAAAAATAAAGATGTACTTCGGACATAATTATTTTTTTTAGTTAGTTAGTTATTAAAAATGTATGGCTTGCCATACATTTTGATAAAAAAGGGGTGGAGGAATGTTAAAGAGCATCTCTCCCCCCCTCTCTGGCTTTCTTACTCTTTCTATTTTCTCTCTGTGTGTCTCTATTAGAGAATAGAGAAAGAGAGAGGGAGAGGGAGAGAGAGAGAGAGAGAGGTGAATAACGTGGACAGTGGACACGTTTGCAAAAGAAGGGTCAGCTGACCAGATGACGTGGTATCATGTGATGAGGTTAGCTGATTCTTTCTTGGCAGTTTGGTTTCGGGTGTTGAATAAGACAGACGGCTTTTCAGCTGTCCCCCCCTGGGCTGGGGAGGACGCTGACGTGTATCATCAAACAAGCAAGGTTCACCTCCATTCTGTGTCGACCTTTGGAAGGTGAATAAAAACATAAAAACCTTAATTGTCATCTTGGAGTGAATTCTTCATCCAACAGGCCAGCTCCCCTCCAAGAGACAATGAAAACCAGAGGAACAACCGACGACACAGGAATAAAGGTATGTTAAGAAATGCATGTACACAAACACACACCCACGAAGACATGAACAATAAGATTAGAAACTAGACGATCACGTACACGAATCTCCTTGACAAAATCTCCTTTATGACACCCCCGAATATATAACAAAGACGCGCATTATAAACAATATGGCATCACACATGTTGTCTCGACATTTTTTTAAAATTACATTTTTAGCCTAAACAAGACACAGTGCCATTTTTATGTAGGGGGCTATTATACGGTATATAAGCTACAGGGGTACTATGTGAGGAGTTGGGCAGCAAGATGTCGGTTCACGTTACGCTTGAACTTCTGCATGTCAGTACAGTTGGGGAAACAGGAACCCGAAAAGGAATTCCAAAGTCTAGCGGCTCTGGGGAAAAACTACTGGAGTATAGGGCTCTCTTTCATCTAGGGATCTCAGCTGTGAAGGGGTGGGATTTTGCTGGGGCACAAGTGCTTGCAGTTCATCGGAGCATTCACCGTTAAAGTACTTAACGTATACATCTGCAGTTTCTTTATGCAGATATAAATCACACTAATTCACTCGCACAATTTACGAGCATCAAACTAGAAACATAATAGCAATTAATTAATACTCTAAATATCGAAGTGCATTAGGTTTTATGTGGGTTAGATCACTGATTAACAATAAGGGAACCTTGCTGCCTGTTGGTCTATTCAGCATATTTTACCTTTGTTTCCGATGGCTGGCAAGCACGATTCCTTGAAATAAGATAAGCATAACACGTAAAATTATAAAAGAAAAAAACATAATAAAACCCTGGGTTGGATGCGCGTTCCACTGTTTTTACCCAGAATTTTTTTCTTGGTTCCATTTTCTTTGAATGACTTCGATTAAAGTTTTAATGGTAATCACGGACAATTCAGAAACAAGGTAAACCTTTTGCATCCCCGACGTATTTTTGCATTTCGATTTCCCGTGTTGGCACAATCTGAATCAGCTGGTAGATGCCCCTTGAAAGCATGATTAATGAGCATACTGTAATCGAATACAGGCTTGGCAGAAAATAAGGATCCGTACAATGGTGGATTTTCTAAAGTAAAAACTACATTTGAAAGTATCCTGAACTTATACAAGGCCGCCATGTATTGAGTATTGTTGTCACATTCAGACGGGTGCATCTGCTACTAGTCTCTCGCTCCTGGAAGTGCTCAAAAGAGAGTCGCCAACCTGATAGGTCCTGAACTAAGCTTCGACCTATGTCCCATCGGCAAAATGTTGAATCCCTCTGCCTGCTCTACAAGTATTTTCATGGTGGATGCTCCGACGAACTACAAAAGTCTTGTACACCCTCGAGGAAAAACTACCCACGACAAGCAGCAAAATCCCACCCCTACACAGTAGAGATCCGACGATGTAAGAAATCCGTCTACTCTAATAGTTTCTTATCCAGAACTGCTAGATTTGGAACTCCCTTTCAGGTTCCTGCTATACCCACTGTATTGGCATGCAGAAGTATAAGTTTAATGTTAATAGACATCTTGCTGCTCAACTCCCTGGATAATATTCCCGTATATAATGTCCCCAATCGTAGTCCTCTAATTCAAAGTGAAACTGTGCCTTGTTTTGGGTTATAATAGAATGTTAAAATACGATAACGTGTTTGTAAAATCAAGAAAAGTTCCATTGTTAACAGTTTCGCTTTCTAGGAAACAATTCAAATTAGTGTAAACTTATATTTTCAAGTATAAGTATTTGCTCCGGAATAAATTTATATAGACATTATTAATATTTGAACACTTCTGGTACTCGTAAAGGGGCGCAATGTGGAATATATTTCATTTATTTTAACTTTATGAAAATAAGCGCAAAGTTGTAGTTAATCAGTGTTTTGAAAGAAAAATGATTAAGTATTCCTAATGTAATATCTCGTGTATCTTAGTTTTTATATTTCTAAGCAAATATACATGTTGAAGTGTATAAATTTATTTTACAAATAATAACATCGGTATTTTTCTAATATATATATATATATATATATATATATATATATATATATATATATATATATATATATATATATACTCGTGACCCGTTGGGTCAGTATGATATATTAGCTATGGAATTAATTTATGAGCGATATACTTGTGACGTAAAGAAAATAGTTTTTGTGACATAACAGAAACACTTCTATGAAAGAATATTAAAAATGAAAAAAAGAATATAATATAGATAGATTTCTATGAGTCGTTCTGTTTATAATTGTTTACTTTTTAAAAGAAACTTACAGCCATTGAATTATAAGTGGTGTGTCATGCTTATAGGTAAATCTGCCCTATTCAAACTTTGATTGATCGTTTAATTTAAACGCGAAAAAAACAATTAAGGCGCTGTAAATGTACACAATAAAACAATACGTCGTAAAATGCTCTTATTTTTGTCAAAGGTTACAGTAGATTTATTTGTAAGAAAATTCCGTTAAAATAACTTACACGTAATACGGAAAGGAACGATGTAAAAAATGCAGAAAGTATTAACAATTATTTAGATAATTTAAACGCGTAAAAAAATAGGGACGTTGAAAACGTACGCAGTAAAACAATACGTTGACAACGAGTCAAAGTTGATTTATTTGTAAGAAAATTGCGATAGTATACTTATAATACAGAATAGTTGGAAAATATTTTCACCCTTCCCATATTAAATTATAATTTCTAAATAATAACGTAAATAATTCAGTGCGCAGGTAACATTCTGCAAAAGTAGCGATTTGTGTTTATTTGTTTACGCTGTTATGGGGTTATGTTTATGTACACATGCGCAATCAGAAGTCGTAAACCGGATGTTGGGTTACAACACTCGTTACAAGGTCATTTGAATTTTATAATTATATAAATTACATAGAAGTCATCATTTATTAAGGCCTAGAGACCACTCGAAGATAACAGTTTAGTAGTGAACATTAGTCAATGGGGCAATATCGTAGTATTCGTTAGTAGTGTCAATTTACTAAATGAGATTACTTAAGGGAAACGGCTTATCAGCTCCATTATAGATTTATTATTCCATAACATTAAAGAAATTACATTTATTCCTAGGAGCGCCATCTTCATCATCGTCATAAGCTACAGAAGAAGTGGCTCAAATTTTACACCCTATTCCATATGACGTCTTGCGACCTCATTCTAACCCTCGTGCATTTATTATTTTATACTTTTCTGCGTCGACTCCGTCATTAACTGACTAGTGATTACCTACACTTCGCCTACGCTTAAACCTTTACCCCGACACAAATAATGACTTCTCCGTCTTCCCATTTCTCAAAATCTCATTGGTTTAGATCTACATATTCGGACATTGCAGAATGAACGAAACATCGTTCATAAACGAATACTCCAGAGATTATCACAAACGTGGCTTTCTTTGTATAATCATTACATATTAAATACCCCGATTACAAACTTCGCAATCTCGATAAAAAAGACATGATTCGACCTTCATTGAAATCATTACCAGTATTATTTTCGTCATTATGTTACTAATATCACTAGGACATAAATTAGTGTATTTATTGCTCATTTGTCGGGTTATTTTACCGAACAGATATTAGAGTTCCATATTTTCATTTCTGCTTACTTTTATTTCATTAACAGTGACAAATCATTATCATTTATATTTTATTTCAGTACTGAACTTACAGCAACAAATCAGTCTGTAATTCTTATTTTACTAAACGGTTATTAGCGACGCCATGGGAAAACATTTCGTCACATGTATTCAGATCTTGGAAGCTACTTGCATGCGGGGTATTTTTTTTTTTTACTTTATTTTTGTTTTCGGACCCACGAAAACCTTTTAAAGTGGAAATTATAAAGCACATTTCATGATGAAAAGAGTCTTCATATTTATTTTAAAAATTGTAAGATGAAGTTTTACTATTAGTAAATGTCTATAATTTTATAATTCATAATTAAAAGGGTTGAACAATACAAAGTACAATTTAAGGTCATTATTCTACATTGCGGAGGGGCGGGTTTTTTGTTAATATTCTTCCACATTGGGGAGGAGAGGTGTTTTGTAAATATTTTTCCACCTTACAGTTAAATAAAAAAATAGCCTGGAAGTTGAATTAAACCTGAAAACAGTAATTATATTTAGTACGGTACCAAAATGCACAGACAACACATTTTAAAGTAGATGTTGATCTCTGATGCTTATGATTGCAGAGCGCGATAGCAGCAGGCAATTTTTAAATAGTTTTTCACATTAAATTTATGTTGTACTATATATTTTTCTTACATTGTAATGCTGAAGCACAGATTAGTTACTAAACACCACCAGTGTAAAGAATAGCTTTAAGAAAAATAACAGTATTATTTCAGCTTCTGGTATGAATACATTTTCAATAACAATGTTACTAAATTTAACCCAATAAAAGTTTAGGAACCAGCTTTACCATTGTTTGTTATTTAAACAAATCGTTCTTTTTATTATGGTTACTTTTTCACCTTAATTAAAACAATCACTTTCCTAAAAGCGTCTATACTTATACATGTTAGCGTACAGATGACTACAGGAATTAAGCTCTCGTTCAGGGGCACAGGCTTCGATAGTTATTTGTCACCATAACTCTAGTCTTGTTATCTAAAACACCTTATTCTGAACTTACCCTCAACCATACCGTGAAAAATTCCCTGCATATTCCAGAAAGTTTTGTGACAACAGCACCCCAGACACAAACGGGGTGTCTATTCCGAAAGTCATTTCGAACATGAGGAGGTTGGGGGTTGGCAAACTACAAAAGCAACAACAACAGCCGTATTTTAACTTTTTACCCGGGTTGAGATGTATGCTACCAGGTGGCAACGCCGTTTTACGGGTCCTGCTAGCTTATTTATGAATCCAATTTTGCTCGCATTTAATCAGGAAAAAATTGTTTTGTTTTGTTTTTGAATTTTTCCTCATGGCATGATGTTAGCAAGAAGCTACTGGTAATGACTTATACACACACACACACACACATATATATATGTATATATATATATATATATATATATATATATATATATATATATATGTGTGTGTGTGTGTGTGTGTGTGTGTTCGTATAACAATGGTTTTCCCCTAATCCTTTCAATCATTCAAAAATATGTGTATATAGTACCCGGGTCTATTAACTGCTATTACTAAAACAAATTTCATTTAAACTTAGGAAAAGTTCCTTACAATGGAAAAATCTTTGAAGTATTTTTGGTTTCCAATATATTAAGGATTTCCGACTGTAAGCTGACAAGCATAACTGTTTAAGAATGTATATTATTTAATTGAACTCTCTTGTCTATTCCTCACATTGCTTGGAAATAGGTAGTGTATATATTTCTCCAAGTTAGCAATTCATACGATAAAATGTTAGATTCGCTGGTATTCGAAGTCCGTGTAATATTTTAAAGGAGGCTATTAGTACGTCATGCATCTTACAGTTAATATTGTTTACTGTTTATTTGGAAATTTTTAATTTAACTCGATCTTAAGTATATATAATTTCATTAGAAAGACTACTTATCAGACATATGTTTTTAATATAATACACTGTTTAATATACGAAAACGTTAAACATTTATAAAAATACAAAAATATAGAATTTTAGAAATGCTTGTTTTAGTTACAGAATTATGCAAGGCATATATAATTTTGAATGTTCATAATACTAGAATTATATCCAAATAAAGTTCTGACTGCTGAAACCTCTAACAGTCTTTTAAAAGATTTCCTCGAACTCGACAATCTACATGTGAACTTCGAAGACGTAAGAAATTTAAAACGCAATGAGTTGTGTATCACATGAGGGCAATTTGCTTAGGTTTTGTCAGCCACAATATTCTTATGACTTGTTTTTACTACTGACGATATCAATCATTACTAGTAATCTATGTACGAAATCAAAGAAAACGTATTACGAAAGATCTTATGTATTGAAAATAAAAGCGGTTTGGAAGACTCCCAGATTTTTTGTAAATAACTATTAAGCCATAGCTATCTTGCAAGTCTACGAGACACGCTAGATAATATATGCAAATTATTTTTTGCATATGCAATCACGTAGTGAGCGGAATCCGTAAACTGTGATATAAAGTAAAAGAGTGTGTCTCTCTCCCTCTCTCTCCATATATATATATATATATATATATATATATATATATATATATATATATATATATATATATATATAATTATTTACTATAATAATTATTAAATACCTATTATGGGTAGTGGTGATTCATCCCTTCGAAAATCATCAGTGCAGGGTATCACGATTCACGCCGCTCGAGACATTCGAACCCGGTAACGAAGCCATCTCCCATTCGATTAGCAAGGACCACATCTAATATTGTTGAAATTGAAACGTTTATTTATAAATGATTTAGCATCTGATAGAGTGATCTATTCATTATATAATGATTTTCCCGCGCGAGCTAATGTGACTGACTTTATTTCAACTTTAAAGTGCTCAACCGTAAGAACAAGTTCCATAAAGTGACTGACGTTATTATTTACTATAATAATTTCTGGAATCATCAGTGCATGGTGTCACGATTAACGATGGTTGAAATATTCGAACCCGACAACGAAACCATATCTTACTCCATTAGCTAAGACCAAAGCTATTCGGAAACCGTTAACCGCAAGAAATATCGTTGAAATTTAAACATTTATTTTTAAATGTTTTAACGTCTGTTAGACTGATCAAATCATTATATGATAATCAGCATGCGAATCAAAGTGGCCGACTTTATTTCAACTGTAAAGTGCCCAGCAATAAGAACGAGTATCTTAAAGTGGCTCCCACACACTCACACACAATACACACACACACACACACATATATATGTTATATTTTAGAAAAGAAGATTTCAGAAGAGTGTTCTATTATGAATAATAAATTCCAAAAATAAGTGCGTTTTGTTATTATTATTATTATTTTCAGAAGGGTTAGAGTAGATAAGACATCGGTACCGTCGCTTTCAAACTTGATTATAGGGAACCATTTTAGGTTCCCATATCAAGCTCTCTTAAGCCGATACTCATCTTTAGTACAGAGGCAGGTAGAAAAATTTGATCCGTTTTCATCGGATAAAAAGGAATGCTAAGGCGTTATTTTTTTTTTAAATTTACGAGGGGGTGAGTGGATTTTATATCTATTTGTCACTTGCCCCAAGAATGCGCATGTGAAACTATGAGACATAACAACTGTTTATGTTAAGAAAAAGCGGGCTAGAACACTTTGTAAATACGTTTAAAGCTAGTCTTATGGTTATCGTACTTGACTCAATTTATTTAGGTTTTGGTTTTTATCTTCGCTCAAGTATTTTTTTACTGACAAACAGAAAACTGTTTAGAAGAAAAAAAATTCTGTACATGCCTTAGTTTCTTTCAGTTACTTTCGCGTCATATTTACAAGATACAATGTTACATCTAATACCGGGCAACACTGGGTATATCTGCTACTATATATGCATGTTGAGCAAAAGAAAAAAACAAAAAAAGACGGTCAAAGTTTTACCTTTGACCCCTATTATAACCTCTTAACATGCATTGGGCTCAAATCGGGTTATTAAGTTAGATCTATGTCCAAGGAACCTATATCTAAAATTTCAATTGTTCAGACCCAAAACTGTCGGAGGAGTTGGTAAGAGATGTTAAAGGTCAATTTGTGGAACTTTAACTCCCTTAACAGCAAAATTTCTGGTCGAACACCGATTACAAAGATTTTCCCAAATCTCATTACCTCGTATATTAAAGTTCGAGTCTGTAGACTGAAAATTGACAGAGTTATTGCGTAGGGGAATGTACACGTACAGACAGACAGACAGAGAGAAACATTCACTTTTATAGATATATAGATATAGATATATAGAATCGAAACTCTGGACACGGCATTAATCTGTACTGGGGTTGGTAAAATTGCCGTATGGCGGGGCCTAAACAAACAGTAAAGTATATAATACACATATATATAAATTGAAAAACGTTCGAAATGAAACCGCAAGCAGGGCAAATACAGTAATTAAAGGCCGAAAAACATCGTATTCCACACATTGTAACCTGAAACACCGTCTCCCGGGACCCTAGTTTCTCGGGGTTCTACTATATATATATATATATATATATATATATATATATAATCACGCCGATGCTCTCGTTGCCGTGAGATCATTTAGAAATACAATATGGTGTGTCTGATCTACGTTAATCTCGGCTTTATTTAAAGTCTTCCTTGATTATCCTTGGCACTGGAATCAGACAGTCGGGACTCAAGCGAGGTGGGATTTATATAGCACATTACGATTATGATAACACAGGCACTCTTACAACGATTACCCATTGCCTTCCAATACAGGACAGAAGCCATCTCATTCATATATATATATATATATATATATATATATATATATATATATACATATATGCATATGCATATATATCACAGAATGATATATTAAGCTTGCAGTGTCAATTGTCCAAATTTAAAAACTTATTTATTTCGCTTAACGTCGAGTATGTTTTGGATTGTGCTGTATTTTATTCTGTTTTCGAATTTGCTTTTGGGATGCAGATGAAATGTTATTATTTCATTTCCTACAATCGTGAAGCCATACTTTTTGAAATTTCGATCTCTTAAAATAACATTTCCTCAAAGATCATTTTGTAGGATACCCTGCAGGTATACTTCCGTGTGCTGTCTGTGATATGCAACTATCTCTGTCTTTATTAGCCAGAGTCTCGTTTCTCGTATCAGTTACTTCAACAACAAGCGTATGTATTCTTATACAGAACGATTCAGGATTACAAATTGCTATATGAAATATGCCAGACTTTATCCTACGAGCGTGTTTCATATTCTTAAATAAAACTCTCAACTTAAACTGAATTATTTCCATAGTTTTAATCATGAAATCAAAGTAGCTGATTTCGAAAGCATGTTTGTTTTCTAAAACAGAAATTTCATAACCTTTGCTTCTCTATATTGTGCAGTTACCGGTCGATAACAGCTACGCTTCTATGCCTGACTAACACGTTAATCTGCAATCCCTTTCAGTTAAGGCATTGCATCTTTCTTATGATATCGACAATGACATATATATGACAACCGATTACCCCATACAGCTTGAACATAAGATGGCAATGGTACACGGAACATTGATATGTGGTAACATTATTCCAGTACGTAAGATGATTGTGTTCGTCGCTCAACATTCATTGTTGTTTTCAAGAGCTCATAACCGGGAATATTTACATCCTTGTTGAATTAATGCTCCTAATAGTGCCGGCTTTAACGGAGCTGAGAGTACTTTCCCTCGAAAACCATCACATTATCAATTCATATTTTCCATTGCTTTAAACGTCCGTAAGTGTCCAATTACTTAACTAAAGATTTCGAATTACGCACGCACAAAATGTAATTCGTTTAAATTGATAAATTTGGCAATAAATACATCTATACATCTACGAAAAGTTTTATAATAATACTTATACATATTTTTAATATCCAGCAAAAGTATTGACACTCTGCCTGACTATGCATTTTACAAACATCAGTCCCATATATACACATTTACAAATAGATCAGAACTCGCCCTCCTCTAACCTTGGACAAATCCTCGTTTATAAGATGTTCAGTATGAAATAAATCCCAAAAGTTTAAAAATCTTACATGCAATTTACATCAGAACGCAACGCCCTACTATTAATAACATCGCATTTGAGACCCACAACAACATATAAAAATGGCTTCGTGGCTCGGAATTGTCGTCGTAAACTAATACTTGCTCACTGAAGATTAGATTCTATAGCTCAGATTTTTAATCAACTGAATTTTTGACAGCTTTTGAATCAAATTTACTTATTTTGTAACCTACCATTGTTTAGAAGTTATTCAGAACTTTACTTTTCTAATTTTATAACTTTGACTTTTATCTCAATTTTATTTCCACCGAATCGATTCCATCAATTTCTACCTGACGAGGATCCGCAGTTGCATCGAAATCGCAAGTGCTTCTTATGGAACTTGTATTAATGTCTTTTATGTCGGTATTAAAATAGTATACAAATAATCGTAAACATAATAAAATGAATAATAAATCAATATATGCCCATCTGTATTCAACATTGGCTTGAATGAAAAATTGTGGTCATTATATACCAATATATATATGCATATATATTTATATCGATTAAAAAAATAAACAGTAATGCGGTTAAAAACTTGTGGCGTGTAAGGATCGAAGTGATTGAATATCACGTCAATCAGCTCTTCGTAAGTATGTTGTAGTGATACATCCGATCTATTCAACCGGCATATCCTAGATTGTTTTATATGGCGTTCATGGGTGTTTTTGGTTAATGAATGATATAGACCAGCTCGCTAATTATTTGTTTTATCGTGCCTACTTCCCAGAATGCAACGTTGTTTTTTGTAGGTTTTGCAAAGGACTACATCGCTATGGCAAAAATGTTTATGGGGCGAGATGATTTTCTATAACTTCGCTTGCCTGGGAATAACTTATTGAACAGACTTCAAATTTTCATGCGAACATTATCTCTGCAGGCGAGCGTCCCATAGGCATGTTTTGATTAGGTATTACCCTATACTCCTGCATAAAGTGTTGCAGTGCTCTTTAGGTTATTAAGCCTATTTCATTTTCAACACCCTCTTTAATGTCCACAAAACTCTACTATTCGCCCTTACGATATACTGAGGTGTTGCAATGTGTTCCACTTGGTACGACATTTAAAAGTCCCTGAATTCACTTCATGTGAATTGAATGTTATTATGTGTCACCGCACATCTATTACGCAAAAATGCGCGAAAAGCTCATGTAAAAATCTGATTGTGGTGTTGCAGGTTTGTCTTTTACATTGTGGGGTATCATGCCATTTTGAGATACTATGCCAAACTATTGCCATTTTTATTGCAATTTTTGCGATTTTTTCTTCTTGACTGAACAGAATTTGGTTGAATACCATTTATCAAATCATAACATCGTCTGGGTAGTATATGTAACACAGAGATGGGAAACCTGACGCCTAAATGCCGCATGCAGCCTTTTTGGCTGTAAAGTCTTGCCTTTTGTTGTTATTTATGTGAATATTAATATTTATCTTTGAACAAATAATAATATTCCTTTTTGTATAATAGTTATGCATAAATCTAAAACCCACACGCACACATGCAGGGAAATAACTGCATTCATTGTTGTAACTTTTAGAGGTGAACGTATTTTCCTATAAATCTCATGAAATGAACCTAATAATTTTAACCTTACAGTAGCAGTAATATAAAGGTAATATTTATTTGTTGGGCCAGAGTAATGGGAATGTCTGACTTCCATCCATCATGATATATGTGTATAGTGTATGTTCCCTCATCGATGTGGTCTGCATTTCGTTATATCGAGACTGACACTTTCTCAGTTAATATATAAAGTGGGTTATGTTTGAGATTATAACTCTATACTATGACCTAATTTATAAACATATATTAAACGGGTCATGAATTGGTTTGTGGCTCTGTCACTTACTATTAGTGATACTGGTCGAATTTACTGATGCTTTGTTAAGACCGATAGTACACTAGGCTAGAAAATACAGTATTACATAAAACACAATCGGTGAGAATCCGAAACTATGTTCTTGTAATTTATTTTTTATTGGAAACTGTCAACATCTTGCATATTTGTCTATTAATTGGTGAATAAATATTAGTAGAGATTACAAAGAATATGTGTGTGTGAAACTTTGATAACGTCCAGATAATGATAAAGTTGTGATTTTAAAACTCACTTTTGCCGAGGTCGTCTGAAAGGCCTTGTTACAAAGAATACAAATGTCCAGTATAAAATACATATTAATAAGAGTGACTACTAAATTAAAGGCTATGGGTAACGTTAAATTGTTTTTGAATAAAGAAAGTCATTGATATGGACGGACACGTAGACGAGTGAAAAACGAAATGCTGCAAAATGCTTCAGTTAGACCACTGAAGTAAAACATGGAAAACAGATTAATTTTCAGAAAGATATATAACCAAAATGTTACAAGGATAGGATAAAGGATAAGAAGAGCTAAATATCCGGTTCTGTCCAATATGGGTAGACATACGCGCTGCGCTCAGTTAGTACTACACAAAGAAATTATAAAAATAATAATGGCATTCGAAAACCTAGATTCTAAACAATGAGTATTAAAACGAAGTAATTTCTTGTAGTAAACGATTAGAATATTTTATTTAACAAGAATCCAAGTTTGCCTAGCTGGGAAAACTTGGGTTCTTGTACCGGAAAAATATCCAGTAAATAACAGTTTAGTAAATCGTTTTTTTTTTTTTTGCATTTTTTTTTTAGTTTTGCATTTCCATGCACAATATATGGATATAAATATCACTAAAACATCCGCTGGGTCATAAGCTTCATTCCGGTACCATACTTGCCTGGGTGGGTTGTCGATAGGCTGAGATAAACCACCTCACACACAAACAGAGAGTAAATAGAACTTACTGAAGGAGATAATAACTTCCGGTGAATACCGGAAAAAACATCCAGTAAATAAAACGTTGTTTAGTAAATCGTTATTGTTTTGCATATTTTCATATTTTCTGGGATTTCTATACCTCAAACATGAATTTAAATATTACTAAAATATCCGCTGCGTCATAAGCTTCATTTCGGTCACTTACTTGCCTGTGTGGATTGCCTGCAGACTGAGATAAACCGCGTCACACACATATCCACAGACAGGCAGACATTAGGAAAACATATTATAAGATAATAATATAATAATTATTTATAAAAATATTTCATTTTTACAAACTTTTTATATATGAATTCTAAACTCTTTATCTCAATAAAAAATATTAACTTTTAACAATTCTGGTATCGGGACTATTACGATTTGTTGGTGCACATCCATAATTAAACTTATTTATTTATTTAACGAAATATGTTATGTATTTAACGAAACGAATACAGAAAAAATACTTTATCCTACCCGTCGCAGAAAGAGAATGTCATATACCAACAATCACGTACTTAGATAAAGTATATTATTTTATATATACATATTCATTTTTTTACTCCCTCTCTTTTAGGAGGTTCTAGCTTAATGGGGAACGATTAAAGTACCATTACCAGCCAAATTCTGTCGATTTTGAAGGCAATTCTTAAACCAAAAATAACATCGTCAAATTCGTTGTTTTTTCCTAACTCCAACCTAACGTGTATCGAACATATGAGGACGAGGAATATGACTCACAGGTATAAACAATTAAATAAAAGTTTATCCATAAATTGGTAGGATACGCTATTGGTATTATTGACATCTGTGTTATAAAAGATTACAGTTCCGTTCCAATGGAACAACAATCAAACCATAATACCAATTATAAAAAATATAAATATTCTTGTAATTGTTCTTCCGATATTATTTCTATTGTTAAAGAAAAATTCTTAAATGACTCGGGTCATTTTCAAATAATGTTTGCCGCGACCAACGGACCATAATTATACTTTGGCGTATTTCAATAGAAAGACTAACGTAATTAAAACAAGATACGAGGTCCAGTTTATAAAGGAAGAACTAGATTTTTACGTTTATTTTTTAAATCTTTTTTTTTTAAATATATTTTTGTATATTATAAGAGGATGAAATTTCCCCAAATAAACGCATAGCGAATTTGTGACTGGATTTTAAGAATATTGAAATTACTTCGAGTTAACGTAACAGATATAAAGAATATACATTTGTATACAAAGCACAACTGATGCAGAAAATAAAAAAAATATATGGAACAAAAAATTACTTAATATCAGAACAAATTAAGACACAAACAAGATAAGGGGCAAGTGAAATAGACTAAATAAAAGAGGATGCAAAAAATCAGAAAAAAAGAGAACAACAATAACAATTAAAGGAGGATATCAATATTACTATTATTATTATTATTATTATTAATAATACTAATACTACTACTACTACTTATCGCAACAGCCGCTTACCATTGATTTCTCGCTGGCAGTTCCCATTGGTCTACACTGAAATTTGAGTTAGCCTCCCCAAGGTCCCAATTATCTTCGCACTTGTCCAGCGGAGGTCCGGCCATCGCTCTCTTCTCCGTCTTTCTATCCTACTTGACCCTTCTCGGCTCTTTGGTATCACTTTTTGGGGGGGTGGGACGGGGATGAAACAATGGGAGAGGATTCGCGATGGCGGTGTAGAACTAGTAGATATGCAGCTTCATCGTTCTTCATTCCCTGTAATGTTTCTCAATTATATTATATACTTGTATTATTCTCCGCATTCAAGTGTTTTCCTTTATATTCAAGCCATTTTCATTATCGTTAGTCGTTGTACTTTTGCAGCCATTCCTCTGATTTCAATTTCTGCCATTGTTCTTCAAAGTTTTTCGGAATTGTTTCTAGTGTTTATCGGTATTATTTTGATTTCCTTCATCAGCCAAATTAATTTTAACTCTCTGGCTAGCTATGTGTATTTGTTCCGTTTCTCCTTTTCTTTCATACCCACACTGTGGTTAGCTGGAACAACAAAGTCTACGATTTGACAGGATTTTTCTTACCTAAGTATTACGATATCTGATCTTCTTGCTTAGATGGGTTTTCTCGTCTGTATGCCCATGTCCAATAGGATTTTGTGATTCTCGTTTTCGAGTGTTGTAGCGAATTTATGCTTGTACCATTGGTATGTACGTTCAAAATGCAGCCCTTTGCACAATTCCCGGTGCACCACCCTTCCCACTTGGCCGTGCCTGTTTTTATACTCCTTTTAGGCCATTCACTTACTAAATGGTTTATCTTTTGTCTCTTTGTCCACAGAGTCTGCATTTGCTGTTTTCTTTTGTTTTATCGATCTTTCCTTTGATATAGTGGGTTCTTATCGAGTTATCTTGTTCTGCAGTTATTAGAGATTCAGTTTCTCATTTTATATGTAATTTCGCATCTATGTCCAGATGTGTACGTTATTCTCATCTTTTGTCATTCTTATGAAGCTTCACTGGAGTTGTTTCTCTTCCCATTTCTCTTTTCTTGTTTTGTCATTTGTCTTTCTGTTTTCTGTTTTCTTGTTTTTTTTCAGTATCTCTCGCTGCCATCATTATCCTTTCAGTATTTTGCATTATTTGTTTTTTCTAATTCTTTTTTTGTGCCATTCACACAGTCGTTTATTCAGACCATTCCTCTCTCGTCGGCTTTTTTTTTCACGTAGAGTCTGTCAATATCGTCCTTTGGGTGGTGTGCATTACTCATAGTCATGAGTTTCCTGGTCGTCTCGACGATCTGTCCCAGTTCTTCTCTTGTCCACTCTATAAACGGTCCAGAGTATCTCACTAGTGATACTGCCAATGTATTTATACCTTTTATTAGCTTTCGGCTATATAATTCCGTTTCCGGGAGTATTGTTATTCTCCGGAATATTCTGTTCCAAATCTCTCTTTCATTCCTGTTGCTTTGATGGTGTCCGCTTCCAGAATTCTCATATATTTATAGATGTCTTGTTCCCCTAGTGCCCTCATCATCACTTTCATGCCTTCTGTCGTTTCTAGTTGTCCCTTTCTTATACCTAGTAGTGCACACTTTT
>NC_136491.1:10823994-10831494 GCF_053919585.1 Euprymna scolopes | reverse complement strand
ACTATAATTGATTTTGAAGACTTTGTTAAATTTGTAATAAATAACTCTTCCACTCAGACAAATACAATCACAAGATTAACGACTATAGACATAAGCTTAGAAGTCTTCATCAGTTATGTAAAATAACAACGCTGTAATAGCGAAAAGAGTCTATTCAAATCGAATCTCAGCTAATCTATCACGTTTTACATTACGTATTTGATCGGAAAGATGTAATCCCACAAGCCGCCTGCATATAGGTAATATAGAAACTTGTGTTCAATTACATACGTATGATTACATTTTTCTTATAATGTAATCTAAGTTGGACGTAAATGTTTATAAATACAGAAAATATGAACTAAAAAATTTAATTTTTTTGTCATTGCTGGAGATTATTAAAGAGTTATTTAGTTATTACTTCTAATGCATGTGCAGTAATAATTAATTTAGAAAAAAATCAGTCATGATCTTAATTTTGAGCAGATTTCAACAAGTGATTTGACTCAAATGTTATCAGACTTATAATGACATCATTTTGACCTTAAATCCTGATCTGATATGGAACACATACATCAAATCAGTGTCGAGGTCGCTTGTACAATATAATGATCTTTCTATCGAACCAGTTGATATCTGACTGCTGATGCAATCCTCTATCTATAGAAGAGTCAGGTACGTCCAAACATGTAGTACTGTTTCCAGATCTTGGCAGGAGCTGCAATGAAAACTTATCCTGCCTTGATAGAGTTAAAATATATTCTTTGCCTAGTAGCGGACACCCTTTTCTCTTCCTCACAGAATAGATGGTTGAAAGTCTCTCTGCTTTATCGTTAGTTTCATGGAAAGTGCTCGTCTAAGCTCAAATCTATGGTCCCACCTCGCTAAACTTACACGGAAAACAGTCATCTATCTGAAACACTATCAATAATTTCCCCTACTCTTTATCGGTGCCTAAATCTAAACGTAGATTCCATGAACAGAGTTTCTTTCTTAGAACGCCACGCCTGTGGAAATGCCTTCCGTTTGCCTGCTTTATAGCTGACTACAATATAGTCGTTTTCAAGTCCAATGAAAATAAGTTCAAGCCGTCTCACTAAAGTTAACAAATGTCACAAATTTCCACTATTTACGATTACTATGATGCTGATTCTGTACACGCTTTAGCCATTATCCTCGAGCGGCGTCTTGACCTTTATAAAAACACTGTTAAAAAAAATGGCGAAATAAATACCAGGTAAAATGTATCATCCTTACTTTATCAGGCGAAGATATACAGGCTTAAAACAGACTTATGTACTTGGTTATTGCCTCCTTTTTACCCTTGTCTTTGGGAAGCTGCTCCTCCTCCCACACTAAAAATGACTTTTTGCGAAATTTGCTTCGGTGGGGAAGCAAATAAATACCTAAAATGTAACTCTAGTCCATTTGGTGACAATCGAGAAGATGATAACCGGTAGAGAAAATATCAAACAATGAGGTGAATTAGCATCGAAGATGCTGGGAAAATCTTCGGCTTGATTGTCTAGAGGTATAAGGATGAAGAACCAAACATAAATAAAGAAATGCACACAACGAGTTAATAATAACACGTTGAGAATAACGTAATTAGTATTTGTTCGCGGAAGAGGCCGGGAATTGTCGACCTGATATTAATTTCCGGTGTATATTTGTTCAGGCGGCTAAACGAAAGGATGCAGAAAGTCAAACGTTTTCCGCCCTGAGTTTGGGTCATTGCATGACAGAAAGATATCGGTAAAAGACCGAGCGCAGTTAGAGATGTAATTATCTGGCTAGGGCTTAGCCAGGTGATACCATTTTGACCTGGTGTGCGGCTCGAAATATCACGAGACGACAGACTTGCTGGATTTGTAAATATGATTTATTTAATCATGGGCGCTTCTGTTTACTGGGCGAAAATATATCGCTATGGAATTATTTCTATTGCATCGTTACATAGTTTACGTCAATCGTCATGTATATAGTAGAAGCATTTAAAGTTTCCAAATATTAATACCCAAATGAATATGTATATATATATATATACATATATATATATATATATATATATATATATATATATATATATATATACTAGCAGTTCCGCCCGGATTTGCTCAGGCCCTATGTACTGTTCATAAGGTTGTGTGCATATGTATATATCACAAAGTGTGAATATTTAAAGTAATGCCTTTCTGTATAATAGTCTTCCTTAACTACGATTGAGAAAAGACAGACAGATATTTTGACCTTTTGCCTCTGTCGCAATGTCTGGGCTATGAAAACGTGTTCACTGCAAGGCTAAAAATTAAAGCATGAAACAATAGCTACTACGTTATGACTTCGTAATGCCGTAGAAAAAAATGAACTCAATGAGGTTGTTAAATAGATTTATTTATTACTTATTCAAAGGTAAACAGTTACATTTCGTTGCTACAAACAACAATCTGTTTCAGTCAAAGGAGACTTCAACAAGCGACACTAAACGATTAAACACTATAAAAAAGAAAAAGAAAACTATAAAAAAGACTCCAAAATGTCGAGCTCTATAAAAGAACGATAAAAATGGAGAAATCGTAGTTCAATCTTTTTTGCAAAATCGTTCGAACATTAGCATAACTCACATCGACAGCTGGATATATAGACAATATAAATTTGAAATTATTAAGTGCTGCGTATTTTACCAGAGCAATTAAAAAGAGTTTACACGTGAATTTGCAGATCAACGATTCGCGTATTAGAGAAAGTTGAAGGGTTGGAATAGGCAGAGGCTAATAAAAATGAAATCAAGAAAAGTGAGATAGAGTGATTAGTTAATAAAAAATGTATATGGTGAGAAGCAGAATGAAAATTTAAAAAAAAAAGATTAGAAGTGGTGGAAAATGCGAGGGAGAGAGAAAAACGAAAAAGAAAAGGAGAAAGGAAAAAGAGAAACATAAAATACAAAAGAAAAAGATAGATAGAAAGAAAGAAGAATACAAAATGGTCTCTCTCTCTTTCTCTCATTCCTCTCAATCCTTATCCCATTGTCAATGCTTTTGTTTTGGTTTGTTTTGTTTTTTATCTGTTGTCAGCTAGGAATTTTGCATCTTAGAATAACGAAGTCTAGGGAGAAATAGGGAGTAAGGATATAAAGAGAGAAAAAGAGAGTAACAAGATATGGGTGAGGGAGATAGATAGAAGATGGATTAGCGTCAGAGAAGCTGGCTTGTAAAACCCAAATAAAGTCCTTTCCTCTTCGCTGCAACCTCTATCTTACAGAAGAGATGTTGCGAGTTTGTCTCTGCTTTATCGTTATTTTCATGGAAAGTGTTCGACTGAGCTTCAATCTATGATCCCCCCTCGCCAAACTTTCACAAGAAACACTAGACTAGCCGAAAACATTATAAATAATTTTCCACACTCTTTATCTGTGCCTTTACCTAAACATAGATTCCATGCTCAAAGCTTCTGTCTTAGAACTGCACGCCTGTGGAATTGTCTTCCGTTTTCCTGCTTTCCAGCTGTCTATCATATGGTTGTCTTCAAGTCCGACGTGAACAAGTTTCTTATGAGTCGTTCCAAATAAGTTAACAAATTTACCGAACTTCAATTACTATCGATTACTATATTGTCCTTTTGACTACTTTACACTCCTTAACCCTTATCCTTGAGTGGCCTATCGGGCTTGATAAGTGGTGACGCCTATATAAAAAAGAAAATAAAGGTTAACACTGTAAATTCTCCACTTACGAAGAAATTAGGAAACACACGTACCCGTGATGAATCTTCCCCGCTTTAGACATGCTAGGCGAGTAAAACCAGAAGAAGATTTTTGTTTTTCGTTTTATTTGTGAGCAGTCTGACGACGAAGTCGTAGGTACAACGCGTCAATCTTACCAGCGAGAGAAGAACTGCACGAGAACCAGGTCAGATTTAAAACATGCCGCTCCCTAACAGCGACAAAATAATTTTACGAAATTCCAGACGAAACACGTCCATGGTGTAACACATTTCTACTTTAAGTTTTACGGACGAAAAGAATATAAAAAAATCAAAGAGAAAAGAGACAAAATAGGCCGGAGGGACACTAAAAGATGCTAACACAACTGCGGTCGATAAATTAAAAGATATTAGCGAATTGGCTGATGGAATAAACCCAAACAGAAATTACAACAGCCTTTAAAACGTCAACGTAAATTTTATTAAAGCAAAAAAATCCATGTTGCAAAAGATGCGTCATCTTCAGCTACCTGCGCTATGAGCTGGTAAAATCCCGGAAGGGGATAATAGTCCATCTTTGATAAAAGCTGCATAGAACATTCCGCTGACGAAGAAATGCGGAAGTTGAAATGTTGAAGTATCTTTCAAGATGAATACGGCAAGTCGGGCATCCACGTGGGCCCTTTTTGAGTCTGTTTAATGGCTGCCAAAACAGGTCACACAGTAGACCTTAAATTCCTCTTCGACATACATTAATTTTGAGCACAAAGCGTGCAAATATATAAATTCGCCATAAGGCCATTGGTCACTGAAAATTATAATATTCCGCCCCACATTTAAGCATTAAAACGTCTCGCAGCAACAAAGTAGAGTTAGCTGCTTCAAGCTCTGCGTGTGAATTCCAGTCCGTTCAACTCTGTATCTTTTTGAATTCTAATCTAAAAGGATAATTCTGACGCAAAGAAAATTCTCGGCATTTAGTTATAATATGCGATTTGAATGGTTCAAAGAAATTCGTGAGCGGTCTAGCCGTCCAATAAAGAGCTGTTTGGATTCTTAATTAAGCAGGGGGAGGGGGTGGTGTATCTAGTGTGTTAGGTATAAGTTAGTATTAAGTCCATTCCTTGCATGCCTTCTCGCTTCCGGCTAACACCTCCGGCTAACACCTCCGGCTAACCTCCCGGTGGAAGAGGAGCAGCCATGCATGTCTTCTATGGCAGTACATTGCCTCTCCATCATCAAGACTCCTACAGTACCTCCCGGTTGGCATCACACGGTAACTGGGTGCCTTTCGACTCCATGCTTAACCTGTAGGAGATCTCGGAGCATTAGGGGAACCCAGAGGTAGTGCGTTATGGCTCACCGATGTATGGACACGGCCTGGCACATTACCAACCCCTACCCCACTGTCCTTTGGGCGCTCTTGGTTGGGCGAAGACTAGGGGAACCTACCCAAAAATAAAACAGAACTGACTTGTGGGTGTTATCACAGCAAAAGGCTAAGAGATGGGAACTCTGACTTCAAATCCTACTTCTGCCTTGCAGTTTTCCTTAAAAGGCTATTAAACCTCACCCAGAAAGAAAAGGCGTAGTAGCAGACACGATAGGGTGGCTGTCTTCGTCACTGAGATTACTTTCGGCTAGAAGCTGCGGCTTTCTCTTCTGTCAGTCGTCTCGGGTTTGCTGCACTGGAAATCAGCATTGGAGGTTCAGAGGGTGTTTATCTGATGCGCAACAGATACTACACCTAAACTGCGCAAGCAAGTTAGAAGCCAAAGTGGGAAGTCCTGTACCGAAGGGTAAAACACTGAGGCCCCGACTTGTCATCGCCAAGATTGACGGACAGATGGCGGATGATGATGAGGATTATTGCCATATTTTTTACTCTCCCTCTCTCTCTGTCTTTTTCTGTCTGTCTGTCTGTCTGTCTCTCTCTCTCTCTCTCTCTATATATATATATATATATATATATATGCGCACACGCACACACACACACACACACACACACATATATATATATATATATATATATATATATATATATATATATATATAGTCTGCTTATTATGACCGGTGACTCTCTGGTATTACGAATATTGTATTTATTGTATTTTTTATACAAAAGATATTCCGTTCTCGACTCAATTAAAAAAAATAAATCTCATCCCATCGATTTTATTGTTTTGTTGTTTTGTTTTACATGCTTCTTTTTTATTTCGCGATTTTGTCCTTTTTTCAGTTAGTATTTATCTTATCTTTAATAAAAGTTTTAAGATTCATTTCGCATTTGTTTTGTTAGTTTCATGTGCTCACGAGAGGTATCCTGAGAATTAGATATTGTATGTAAAATTTTCATTTATATATTTTATTTTTGTACGTTCATCGATCTCCCGCCGTTTCCAGCAGATTTCGAAAAGAAAGAAAGTGTTTGACATACACATATCGTACCAGTTCTTCGTGAGCAAAAAGTTGACGGGCACTTTCAGCATCTCGAAAAGATAGCGATGAGTGCGAAGTTGCTCAAGAAAGCGTGATAAATGCTCCTACAGACAGCACTGAGAGGAAGCTCGCCGGAGGTATATACTTCTCTCTCGATAACAGATTTCGCTGAGTATGATCGCTTAAATTAGCTGTCCTTAAGAGTTACGAGTTAGTGTCTGGGGCTTACAGACAAAAGATTAGGTGATACCAGATCGGAAGACAACCAGAGATATCCCGAATTCAAAAAGACATCCCATTTTGATAGGTGAAGCACAGCCAAATGTGCGGCTTCAGATTACAGCAGACTCCGACAGATGATCCTAATGGAGGCGTTTAAGAGGTGCGTCCCTGATAACCTAAAGGTGTTCCTAGATGATGGGATAATCGCCACAGCGTACGAAATAGCGACCCTTGCACTAACACATGCGGCCAGAAACAGACAAATGAATTTTTTCGAGAGCTAAACCCGTACAAACAACAAGGAATCAACTGTGGTTGCCTCAAACTTAAGATCAGGCCCAGAAAATAATGTACACCAATCTCCCAGGCTAAGGAATAAATCCCCGAATAACCTGACTCGATCACTCACCTATCAAAGGACAGACTGGCGGAAAACCCTGCCACTACTGAGGGAAAGCGTAACTATTACATAAATCTCAAATATCTGTTTGTTCGTGCGTGTGTTTCTGTGCGCGTATGTCCGCTAAAAGTTTTGTCAAGCACATCGGACTGGATCCATCAACCATTTGAAAGCATAATATCTGAAAGTTAGAAAAAATAATTCTGTGGTGGTCAGTTGGACTATTTCTTGCAAGGGGAAGTCACCTTTATTTCGATATTTCGCAAGTCACGTGCGGCTAGCAAATGTTTAAAAACGTTACTTTGAAAGGGGTATTACGTCATAAGTCTGAGGATATAACTGAAGCATTCTTTTCACGCTATTCCTTCCTTAACCTTCTCATCTTCACTTTGTTTGATACTTTCTATTACTCTCTTCCAACACGCGTTTATTTGCTTCGGTTTCGAACTTTGTTACATTTTGTTCTTTAAATTTCGGTTTCCGCTCATCTATAACTAAGAATTACTCTTATAAGTAATGCTGACATTACTTGGATCTTTTTCCGATATGAGAACTAAAATGATGAGTATCAACATCCTCAACCAAGCACCAATGTACTTTCACTCCGGAAATGAGACACTTGGAACAAAAAATATAAACTGAAATTAATTTCCGTTCCAAAATTTCCACTTCCGAAAAATGAGGTAATATGCATCCATTATATTCTAGTAGCTTTAATGTTCTAATTAAATTGTAAAATTTTCACCACCAACTTGTGT
>NC_136491.1:10791494-10818994 GCF_053919585.1 Euprymna scolopes | reverse complement strand
GGTTCTGACAGTTTTAAACTACTGTACGAAAGAGTATGGAAATTTATTGAAGACACCTCGTATACCAACCCAGTAATTCTTAGCCCATAAGAGCTAATAAAAAAGTTAGATTTCTTTTTTTTTTATTTTATGTATAATGACACTTTTGCGATTATTATAATCTTTAATTCTACAGTTCTATTTATGTATCGAAGCAGTTCGTATAGTTGTTGATATAATAGTGGCATTGTTAAAAGATGTATTCGTGTATTTTAAATAGAATTTTTGTATAAATAAAATATTTTAAAACATAAAATAATAATAAATTCAGTCTGCCTATACATTGCCACAGGCAACAACCAAGAGCAACAAGCGAATGATAATGGATGCTCATACGGACAGACATGTCGAGATGAGTAAGACGCATAACGGAAATGAAAAACCATAACAAAACACGAACTTATATTTAAAACATGACCACGGTTTTAAGTTACTACAATAACACTGAAGAGGTGAGAAATTGTCTCATCCTGGGTGCGTGTTAATATAGCTTAAACCGTATGATTTCTTAGTGATAATAAAGTTATTTTTATTAAATAAAAAATCCCCATTATCAGTAACTTAATATATAGATTATTTTAAATATATCGGGTGCAACGACAAAAGTATCGCCCTAAAAAAAAACATCACTGCAGCTTTTTTAGCATATTTATTGAATAAATTAATTCAGGAAACTTGATCCTGTAGTAAAGCTGACATCTATTCAATGTAGCCACCTTCAGCCTCAATCACCGCGTGAAACGGGTCTGAAATTGAAAGCATGCCTTTTTCACAAGCGCCAGCGGGAGCTGGCGAATACTCGGCGGGTGGCGGCAAACATGCTGACTTTGGTGGGAAATCATGTTGGTGATATTCTAAACGTATCATTAAGCACGAGGTATTCCAGCGGTTCTAGTCAGGGGAGATGGTGGGGCAGTGAGAGAAGGGTAAAGAGTTGTAGCACTCTTTCTGAAGCAAAACTTGGGTCTCTTTCGACTTGCAGGCCGGTGCCGAGTCTTGTTGCCACAGCCTGTTTATAATTACAGGAATCATCAATTAAAACAAATGCATTTAGCACACCACCAAAGTGGTTGCGAAAGCATAAGCTCTCTATCGTGTTGGAAAATTAGTCACGCCGTAACGTATGTATTTATACAAAGCCACTATTCGCCCAAGCAAGAATCATTGTTTTTAAATCCTGGCTCATGTTACTGCTTCTTTTGTCTCGCTTTTTGACAGAGCACATAAAAGAATCAATAAACCTTGAAAAATAGCTTAACATTTATTTTCTCTACAGTTATCTCTCGACCCGGAGTGCACCCTAATCAACCACGTCTCTGACAGTACTGACATATCATTCTCACTAGACACTAACGCCCGAGCACGCGCATTTGGTGACTTATCAACCACAATACTTGCCTTAGTTTTTCTAATTACATATACGCAGATGGTAACACCACGCATATCTTTTCTCTATTTCCTGATGTGATAGCTTATGTTTCTGCCCGATTTATCAAGTCGACAAAATCAGCAACACGCACGTTTAGATCACAGTTCCTGAAGATTGTATTATGAATGCATATAGCCTATGCGGAAATGCTGAAGGTCTTGTGATAATGGTACACCTCGCCCCGAGCTCTCCATCTGAACTTGAAGAGCCATTGCTCATGAGGTACTCTAAGAAAGCCTGTTTAGGAATCCATCATGAATCAAATCAGAAATGTCCAATGAGGTAGTATATATATATATTTTTTTTACATTTTCACCCCAAACAAGGCAAATTGCCACTTTGGTGTAGGGGGCTACTATCAGGGGCAACACTAATGGGGTACTATGTAGGGATTTGGGCAGCAAGGTGTCGGTTCACGTTACACTTGAACTTCTGCACGTCAGTACTGTTGGGGAAGCAGGGACCTGGAATGGAATTCCAGAGTACAGCGGTTCTGGGGAAGAAACTATTGGAGTAAAAAGATCTTTTACATCTAGGGATCTCTACAGTGTGGGGGTGGGATTTAGCAGCCTGTCGGGTTTGTCGAGAGTGCTCACGTCGTGGGGGCACAAGGGGTTGCAGTTCGTCAGAGCATTCACCACTAAAATGCTTGTAGAAAAGGCAGAGGGATGCAACATTTCGTCGATGGGACAGAGGCTGAAGCTTAGATGCCAGTTCAGGGCCTATCAGGTTTGCGACTCTCTTTTGAACCTTGTCAAGGAGCGAGAGACTAGTAGCAGATGCACCAGCCCAGATGTGGAAGCAATACTCCATACATAGGCGAATGGTGGCCTTATAGAGGTACAGGATACTTTCGGGTGTTAGTAGTTTTCTAGCACGGTAGAGAGAGAGCCCACCTTTCTTGCAGCGGCCCTGGCAATGCCTTCAATGTAATTGTTTCAACTCATGTTTCCTGTGAACGTTAGGCCAAGGAGTTTGAAAGATGGACTCTCAGATAAAGAGTCGTTGGCCATTGCTATGGGTGGTAGAGAGGGTTTCTTGTAATTATTGAATGAAACTAGTTTAGTCTTGGCAGCATTGAACGCGACCAACCACTTTTGTCCCCATTCCACTACAGATTGGAGGTCTTCCTCTAGTGTTTCTGCCATTTCTTTAGAAATGTGTTCATTCGTCTTCCTGTCGTGCCTGCCATAGAGTGTAGTGTCATCAGCATATATACCCATCAGAGGCAATGTTGTCGGGGAAGTAATTTATGAATATCAGGAAAAATAGAGGTCCAAGGAAGAACCCTGGGGCACCCCCGCATTTATATCATATTGTTATGATGTACGACCGTCGAGGACAACCTGGATTTTTCTCTTATCTAAGAAGGATTTAATTATGTTAAGTATTCTACCAGTGATACCGTATGATCTGATTTTACTGAGGAGACCCTCATGCCATACCCTGTCAAAAGCCTTGGATATATCTAGAGCTACCGCTCTGCCCTCTCCCGCTTTGTCCAGTGAATGGTATATACGTTCAGAGATCACAGTTAAGATGTCTGCTGTGGAACGGGCTTGTCTAAATCCATATTGTTTGTCAGTCAGTAGTTTAGCATATGTAAGATGATGGACTAGAGCATGGTTAATTATTGTCTCAAATATTTTGGCAAAAAGTGGGAGGAGGCTAATGGGGCGATAATTTGATGGGTCTGTCCTTTCGCCAGAATTCTTGAATACTGGTACAACAGAAGCAGTTTTCCAACAGCCCAGAAAGCAAGCTTCATTAAGGTATTTGTTGTAGAGTTTGGAGAGAACTGGAGCTACTTCGGCTGAGCACTTTTTTAATAGCACAGCTGGGATAAGATCGGGTCCACATGCTTTTGAGGTGTCAAGGTTTTTTATGATAGCATGCACCTGAGCAGGGGTGGTTTTCAGATCGTCTAGTGTGGCGTCTGTCCGCATAGGAAAGTCAGATAGGGGGTGGTTGGAAGGGTCCAGTGTGGAGTTTGAGACAAACCGACTGGCAAGCATGTTAGCCTTGTCAGTTGCTGAGAAGACAACCTCGTGATTGTTGGTTATTTTTCTCTTCCTGCGAAATAGTGTGTTAATGTGTTTGCTAAATGTTTTCAAGAACAAATTAAACACGAGTCCCCACATGGAAGTTCTATCGCAACCACACTTTCCCCAATTGTTTATTTCTTCCTGTGCAACTACCATTCCTCAAAGGCAGAATCCATTCCGTTAAATTATGTGACATAAGTCAAGTACAAATAGACCAACTTATATAGAAGTTGGTGATTATGGTAGGAGTAATATATTTACAAGTTTCACTCTTTATCAAGAAGTCGGAATACAGCAACTAGAAAAACTCTCAAACCGATACATTAAAAACATATCATACGCGAACAATTGAACTGATTTGTAGCGTGCGAAGCTGACCTCTGTTTGTGTGTTTTCAAAAAAAAAAAAATATTTATTACGAGTGCTTAACTGCATTTTTGTTTCTTTAATAAGCCTTGTATTTCCATATTGTGTTATAGGTAGGAATACTTTTTTGCACTTGGAGCATCCAGTGATGTTACGTTAATTATCTTTCTTATTTATTTCAACATGTGACGGGTCTTAGTATTTTACAAACATATCAAAATATGAAAGCTTATAAAAAAAGATAAAAAATGGGGTTGTTTGCCTTGTCAAATAAGTGCTTTGAAGTCTATAAAAACGCTGTTTGGTAAAGTAAGGACACTATATGTACAAAACAAGGTGAACAGTATAAATGATAATATTGAAAGTCATATTACACAGATATATAAATGACCAATACTCGAATAATATTTGAATATTTAAATATGATTCTGTCTAATGTGTCTCGTACGCAAAGATGATTTTAACCAAACTGCATCGCCCTCCAAAAAATTCGTAAAAACAAGAACAATGTAAATAATTTAATTCAATATTTCGAGAGTCCTTTTTAACGGCGGGCTATATAAAATGAAATTAAATCACAGAAAACATATTTTTATTTAACAAATATTTGCTTTTGACATTTATAGTTTAGATAATATTTTCTACAAAGCATCTCGGTGATAGAGCGTATATGATGTAATGTAAAGGTTCAATTTTCACAGACGCAGTAAATTAGGCTGTATTTTAGCAATAACGCATATAATATGGGATTTTAAGTGGTCAATTTGTCTGCTTGATCAGCACAGTAATGTGAATTAACATATCTCCAAAGAAAATAATCTAATGAGATTAAATCGCATGTACGAGGTTGACAGAAGAAATTTCAATTTTCTAAAACTATACGTTCATAAGATGTTTTTTTTTCTCTTTAAATAGATCGTATAATTTTAAATTTAAAACGCTATCAGTTTCTTCGTCATGAGTTGTTAAGCACAGTTGAATTTAAAATACACGACAGTAACCAAATCTACAATTAGGAAAATAGAGTAACTCTTTCCCGCCTTTATAAATGCACTTATGTTATCTATTCGATATATAATCTCTCTTGTTTTTTACAGAAAACGAATTCACACAAGGTTGAGATTTTACACGTATTCAACAGATATATATATATATGCATATATATATACGTATATATATATGTATATATATATATATATATATATATATATATATATATATATATATATATATATATATATATACGTTCATTCAAGACACTGTGTTTATTTTCATATCAAGAAAAATATTCATTATAAAGCTCCGTCGTGTGAAGTTCGCTATCTCCCATTTTTCTCTTTTGTGGTCGTGTGTCCCTTGAATTGACTCGCTGCATCACTGTTGTTTTTTGACCCGATTATCCCTCATCAATAATTTGTATTCATAATACAGAATAATTGAAACAATTTTGCAAGCCATTTATCTTAAATCGGTCCTGGATTTCGGTGGCTAGATCTTTAGTCACGCGTATTCCTCTCGCTTCCAAGAGATGTTCCTATTATATTCCAAACTCTCACGCCTGAAAAACGTAATATCACCAACGCCCTGCAATAATCGTTCTCACAAAGTAGTTTCCCGCTCTATACGTCTGTAGTCATGAACTTTTTTTAGGTAACCTTAAATTTATTTTGCCTGTAAGCACAAATCTTCATATCTGTTTCAGTTTCTTGCATCAGTCAAAAGAATCAGTAATATTAAATTAAATTTAAAAGTTGGATTTAAAAATATAAAAATACATTGCCATTGTTGGATGTCGGGTTTTATATAACGAGGGTATATACGTGCGTTCATGCACGTCATATCTAGACACATATACATGCAAATAGAACCGATGCTCGTGAATCGTCTACTGCCCATAAATGTTCATGGTGGGTTTGTAGATGCATGTTTACACATATTCAAACAGAGTTCACGTAACATGGACAAAGTAACAGTCATTAGTTCGGGATAGATTTAACACCGATAAGAAACAAACTCTTTCGCAAACATTTTGCAGCCAATTCTACGGTAATTCCTCCTGTATCAGAAAACACGCTAAGCGACATACAAATATATGTGCGTGATTTTGCTAAACTTATCCAAACTTGGATTCTAGTATGGCAACTGCCATTCACGGTATTTCTATTATAGTGCTCAAAAAGCTTCAACCAGAACTAACCCACATACTTACAAAGTTGTTTAAGCGTTGCCTTAAAGAAACTTGTTTCTCAACACCCAAGAAAATCTCGTCAGTATATCCTGTACTTTAGAATTCAGGTTATCGGTCATCTCCCTTTCAGTACAGACAAATAAGTCTCATATGCGCCAGGAGTAAGTTGCTGGAAGCTGTGTTAACCACCCAAGAAAGAAAAACATTGTTAGTGACATGCAACATAGTTTCTATTCTATTAGATGTACAGCAGATGTGCTTACGATGGAGGCTTCCTCTCTCGGGCAATTGCTCTTGACATATCAAAGGTGTTTGATAGTGTATGGAATAAAGGTCTATTTCAAAAGATCAACAGCTACGGTATAGCTGGAAAATTCTTCTCAATTATCAAATCACTAACAGTTACGCCCGGCATTGTTCAGGCCCTATATAGTGTTCATAACTTAATGTGCATATATATATATATATATATATATATATATATATATATATATATTAAAAGGTTTGACTCATGTCCAAGTAACCTACATGTAAAATAGCAAGTGTTTAGATCCAAAATTTGTGGAGGAGTTTGGTAGTGTCTGCAAAGGTAAACTCTTCAACTTTGACCTCTTGCCAGACAGATTTTCGTCCCAAAAGTAAAAAAAATGCTTGCTGTATGCCCGAATACCCTTTATGTAAAATTTCAAATTTTTCAACTCCAGATTGATTGAATACTTTGCTAGAAACCGCAATGGTAAAATTTTTTGAACTTTGAACCTTTTGCAGCCACATTTTCGGCCAATTAAAAACCTGCCTTATGTATGAATACACTTTATGTAAAGTTTCAAATGTGTATACCCAAAATTGACTAAGTAATTTAGTAACGGCAGAAGAGGTAATTTTCTTTGAATTTTGACCAATATTTTCACTGTATTAACATTTAGTGTTTTAGGCTGAAATACAATTAAAAAGTTTTATGTATATCCAAGAAACATATTCTAAACTTTCAAGTGTTTAGACTCCAAATTGTCGGGAGAGTTTGGTAGAGATTTCAAATGTCTAATCGTTGAACTTTGACCTTTTGACAGCAAAATTTGGGGCCGAAAACCGATTCAAAAGATTTTTCCAAACCCCAATACGCTCTTATGCTAAATCTCGAGTTTGTAGACTTAGAACTGACAGTAGTTTGGTAGAGAAATGTACACACAGAGACAATTTCACCTTAATAGGTATATAGATTGCTCTCTGATCGGTTAATAATAGTAGTTGTTGATGGGTCGAAATCAGAAGCTCACAGTATTCATCTTGGACTCCCTCAGGGGTTCAACCTGGGCCTAACTGTCTAACTGTCTTCCCGATCTACGTCAGTGATCTTCAAAATTACATCCTAAGATCATTCATTCATGGGGACAACACTACCATCTATGGCAGCACAGCAAAGTCCGTACACGACCAAGTTCTCTCTGATTCTTGAGCACATGGTACATGGAAAAAGACGTGTCTAATTACGCTATATGCATCATTACCGATCATATCCCCATCTGGTATCAATTGAAATAAATGGATCTCGATTTGCGGATGCTCCATATTTTGACAAGCTTCTGGACTTGACCTCTACTCCTGACCTGAAATGAAACACGTACAATAAATCCATTGCCAAGGTCACTGGAAAAATGGTGGGATCTTTCTATCGACCCAGTAAATATCTCACTGCTGATGCACTTCTCTACTTATATAAGAGTCAGATACATCCAAGGATAGAATATTGTTGACACATGTGGGCAGAAGCTGCGAGAAAGTACATATTCTGCATTGAAAGAGTTCAAAATAGACTTCGTAGCCTAGTAGAGAATGCTACTTTTTCACTTACATGCAAGGTCTTTCTCACAGAAAAGACGTTGCGAGCCGGTCTCTGATTCATCGTTCTTTTCATGGCAAGTGTTCGTCTGAGCTCTAACCTATAGTTCGCCTCCACCAGATAACTTTTCAGGAGAAACACTCGTCTAGCTGAATACACTATCAATAATTCCTTCACTCTGAGCTTAAACCTATACGTAGATTCCATGAACAAAGTTTCTTTCTTAGAACTGCACACCTGTGGAAATCTCTGTCGTCTGCTCGCTTTCCAACTGACTTCAGTATGGTCGTCTTAAAATCCAACGTAAACAAATTCTTTATGCGATGTTCCCCTTAAGTAATCCAATTTACTAAATTTTCACTACTAACGATTATTACGATATTGCCCCATTGATTACAGTAAACTCTTTAATCCTTATCCTCGAATGGCATCAGGGCTCTTATCAGTAATGCCTCCTATGTAAAAATATGACACATAAACACACGCTAGCCTATTGATAACGACGGCTTACATTAGATGTGGCGCTATTCGTCCCTAGAAAATTGCAAGATAACACCACACTTCATTTTGTGCTACCTCGTTTATTTTTATTTTCCCAGTTGGGGGTTTCTCTCGCTTTGCAACGTTTTCTCTATTTACTTCTTATATCGTCTCTTATTTAGCTCAGTCAATTATTCCGCGATTGACAAATCAACATCTATTCGTATTCGGCTACCTCGTACTTTGACTTTTACTTGTATATCTAGTCTATTTATCAAAACATAATTTTTCTTTGTTACCGGGTTCCGTTGTTTATTTTTTTTTATAAAATTGAATTTCTAAATCTATGTTATTACGTGAATATTTCTGGAAAATTTTATTGTGTAAACATCTGAGTTATAACTCCTCCGTTAGATTTTGAACAGAAATGATTTAGTTAAACATTCCCTTCTTTCAAAATAATTTCTCTAATGTTTAAAATTCATAATAATTATCGTTCAGACATTTGCATTGCACGTAACAACATAGCACATACTAATGTCGCATCATGGACAAAATGCGCAGCATAAGAGTAATTATAGTTTAAAAAAATATCGACAGAAAAAGCAAAGTAAAATCCATTCCAGTAACATGGTGTCAGTACATCCAGTGTATTATAATTCAAACATTTTCCGTTTCCTTTACATATAGGCGGGCTAAGTCGTCCATTCTTAGAATACATAACCGCTTAAAATCCAAGGCTTGTATCAAAGCAAACGCTGTGTAAACCGTATAAACTTTAGAAGGAAATAAATTAGTTTAAGAATAAAGTACTTTTCACTTAAACATTTAATGATGTCGAACTTTTCAAAGACTATTATATCTGCAACAGAGAAAATAGTCGAATTTTTATTTTTTCTTTAAAATAAACTATTTTTAATATTCACATACATATGGTTCTGCACACCAATAATTATCAACATGGCAATATAGACGTGATTCGACGAGCGCATGATTTGAATACAAGACTCCAGTAATCGATGGTTGTCATGATTCAATGTTGCTGGCAGATTCGTATGAAAGAGTAGATATAAATAAATCTGATTCATATTTAAGAATATAGTCAGTCTTAAAGTGACAGAAAATCGCTTTGCTGACAGTAACTTATATTTACATTATGTCAATAACAATAGCAAATAAAGACACAGTAAATAGTGAAAAGACATTGACTGATTCAACTCTTAGTCTATTGAGACACCTATGAAAATATGCGAGAATAATAATCACTAGTCTATAAAGAAAAATCATTTTAGAACGGCGTAATAGTATTTTGTTTCCTACCAGTTTACTTTTCTGGACACTGGGTTTTGCCAATATTTAATCTAACCTTACATCCAACCCTGCTTTCCATATGATAAAAGCATATATATATATATATATATATATATATATATATATATATATATATATATATATGTGTGTGTGTGTGTGTGTGTGTGTCTGTATGTGTGTATGTATGTATGTCAGGCCATGTCATATGCTACTGGTACCATGTAACCCAGTACTACCTGCCTCATGGTCGGGTCACCGGGGACTAAACTGGTTCCCCCACCAACTGGTCTGCAGTTTAACTTGTTGCTCGCTATCTTGCTCTTGCTTGTTGCTGGATCTCAACATTTTGAACTGAGAGAGAGACTTAGCTGTCGTACAAAACTGAGACTCTGTAACATCACCTGTGTATAGATACTCCCTCAGGCATTTGTCTATAAAAATGGTCCTGTGGCGATGGAAAAGTTATGACGCATGGAGGCTTGAAATGCTGGAAATATGTAATAATTGATCTCAATGACCGTCTTCAGTATCATGCCTGCGTGAGCGTGCGAATTCACCAGTAGAACTAAGAAAAAAAAGTCATTTCTGGGCTCATGGACATTAAGTGTCTGAGGGAGTGGCACTCGTCTGACAAGAAGTTTGCAATCATATATATATATATATGTAGGTGTGTGTATATATATATGTATATATGCATATATATATATATATATATATATATATATATATATATATATATATATATATATATATTAGTAATTCAACCACAGTACTTTTTAGCTGTATCACAGGTAATCAGTGCGGTCAGACAGGCAACCACCTCAAGCGTTTTTTATGTGGCATTTTTTCTACTAATTTTATTAACTTTAAGAAGAAAGCGATCCTATGCTTTATCTAAGGTATTAGAAATTAAAACTTACGAAATATCGTTATTTACACACTAACGGCATGTATGCTCACCAAATCAGAATACATCATGGAATTTCACTCTCTTAATACACAGATCTGGTACTTCATAATCATAAACGCTAAATTTTATATTAATCAGGTATTAATCATGATATTCTGACATTACATGGTTTATTCGAAATGGTGCTATTAGTTACTGTCTAGACGTCAGGAATCAAATTAAAAAGCAAAGTAATATTGGGTAATTTTAAATTGATCAACACGCAGATTTGATAATGGAAGAGCGTATCGCCATGGTGACATGGCGATAATTATTTCATTCATTTCCGGATTGCTGAAAAGATCTGGGTGGAGACCGTTTGTGTGGAGAATAATTGAAACCAGGTATGGTAGAAACTGAAGCCAAGAAATATGAGAATAGATTGATAGAGATGCGTTTTATATGTAGTAATAGACAGTCGTTATCTCTGCCAGAAAAATTGTGGAGTGTCTATTTTCCCCCCTCCCGCTATCTGTTTATATAAGTAGACGTCTGTTGGACTGTAATCACACATCAGCGTCTGGAGGGTGAATATGGCTAAGTGGTTAACGACACTGACTAACAGCTTGGGTGTGCCATGTTCGAGGCATGTTTGCTCCAAGGAAACTTGTTCACTTACTGATGTTGTCAATCTTCAGGTAGTACCCCCGTTGTAAACACCTGGTGTCATTTTACAATAAATTAATTTCCGATTAAACATGTTTATCAGAGAAGTAGTTGTTTAGTTTTCTTGGTATTTCTATTGCAAATGCGTTCCCTCAGTGAAGCGCCCGAAGTGAGCTTATCTCGTACCACTGTCTGTTTCATCAGTGGGTACTTTGCTGGAGAAACTCACTACATTTTGACTCACCATTTGATTGGAATTAATGGGGGTATTCTTTATTATTTCAGTTCTAAAATTGATATAATCATGAAGGTTGGAGGTTCATTTCTCAGAGCGGGCGACCGACAAATAAAGCTTATTAGAAAGATATCAGAAAACTAATGCCAACAATATTAATCAAAAGTATAAAATCCACATGCAAGTTTCCCAACAAGGCGATTTTATTCGGATTATCACGTTTTGTAAACCACACAACTGTGTTCAAATGATGTTAACTTTAAGCATAATTTAATACTGTGATACTTGAACGTTATCATAGCGTTATATCTGTGTTAACTGTAGCAGGCATTAATCATAAACATCATTATTATTAATTGATCTGAGCGACGACGGGCTGCTGGACCGATAATTAGATTTTTTTTTTTTTGTAAAAATACACAGAGATTAAAAAAATATGAGTGGCAGGTGAAATTATAAAAAGGCTGCAACGGAATTTTAACTTGGAAAATGAAGGCAAACAAAGTTATGGTGGAATTTTAGTTTACGTAAACAAAATAACAAGTTTTTGGCTCACATCAGCGCTGGGGTTTTGGGCACGTCATGATGACGTGATTGTACGTTGGTCTGCGGAGATTTTAATGAGTCGTTAACTGAATGCAGGGACAACGGATGACTCAAGGGTGAGTTAGTCTCTCCTCATATCTTGAGAGACAGGTAAGATGTGATGACGTGGCAGTCTCTGAAGAAGCATGCCAAATGTGACATAATAAATGCTCTCTCTCTATATATATACCAGGTGTGTGTTGTGTGTGTCTACAACTGTTGAAACGATCTCTTTTATACCGCTTGATTCGATACGTCCACGTTAATCGTTTAACGTAAGAGTTGTTACATAAATGTAAAATACACACTAGACGATCCACTGGATTATAAACGATATGTATATACACGCATATAGACGTACATAAATATTTGTTCGAACGAGAAATAACCGTTTATTTACAAATGAGTATCATAGCATTTCTCCTCATAATGTCTTATTCTGTCTTGGAATAAAATATATCGTAAGAATTCAAAATATTGGGCAGTTAAATGCGCGTTTCTTCATTTTTATTTACTGTTTATTTTTTTTATTTTTCGTGTATATATGCATATGTACTGGGTACATGTGTGTGCGTACTTATATGTGTATATATTCTAATCTGAGGTGGCACCTTTTCATTGACTATACCTCCTTTTCCTCTTTCCTTTTCCTTTCCCCTTTTCACCGTGTATGCTCATCACTTTCACTACACCGATGAAGACTAAAGGATCGGTCGAAAATAATGTACTTGCATAAAAGATTTTTTTTTTTTTAAAATATTATTTTGTATTCCTGCACGTCACCAACTGAAAACGAATAAAGAAAAGGTATAAGCTTTTATACTTTTCGTATACTTTTTTTTATACATTTCCATTTCCATTTCATATAACACCAAAAGATGGAGGAAGTGAGGAGGCATGGCGTTGGAAATCAATTTATCAAAATACGATGTTCAGCATGTTAAAAATATACCTTTTATTGTAAAAATCTAATGGATAAACATTTGAAGAAGTTGATGGGCGCAGGATATTTTTATGGAAACATCAATCGTAAAATTGCCTACTCATCAATGAAACAGCTGTAATAAAAACACCCAGGCAATATACGGCGGTTATAAAAAAAAATGTGAGTCTTTGAATTTTCAACAACATTTTACACTATATATATATATATATATATATATATATATATATGTATATATATATATATATATACAGGGTGCGGCATAAATAACGCCCTTTTATATCTTATTATATTTATGTATATTTTCTTTAACTAATTCTTAAACATTTATTTTTTCAGGTATTTTTTAAACCATGAGATTAACAATTGAACAGAGAGTAAAAGCAATACAATTTTATTATCAAAATAATAATAATGGTGCTAAAACTGCAAGATTGTTATCAGATGAATATGACATCCCAAGAGTGTAAAGCCGAAATATCAAAAGCTTGATTAAAAAATATGAATCCACAGGAAGTGTAAGGGATGCTCAAAGATCCGGAAGGCCAGTTGTTGCAACGAGCTTAGAAAAGTCCAATGAACTACAAGAATCGTTGCTGCATACTCCTGAAAAATCCAGTAGACGTCTTTCTACAGAGTTAGCAATCAGTGATAGGAGTGTTCGCAGAATATTGAAGAAGCTAAAGATGAGACCTTACATTCGACGTGTTCTTCAAAGTTTGCATGATGAAGATCAAGATAGACGATTACAATTTTGTGAAATATTTTTGAATAAAGTTAATGAAGATATAACTTCCTTGAAAAGATATGGTGGTCAGATGAAGCAACCTTTAAGTTAAATGAGCATATCAATCGCCATAATTGTGTGTATTGGAGTAATGAGAATCCTCATATCATCTGGGAAAAGGATGTTAATTCACCAGGAGTAACAGTTTGGGCTGCCATTTCTTGTATGGGATTAATAGGGTCAATATTCTTCGAGGGTACTGTGAATCAAAATAATTATTTGCATATGCTTCAAACGGAATTTTGGCCAAGAGTTGAAAATCAGACTGATATTTTTTCAACAGGATGGGGCTCCACCACATTATGGGTTAAGAGTTAGGGAATGGTTAAATGAAAATTTTAAAGATAGGTGGATAGGACGAAGGGGACCAATTGAATGGCCATCACGATCTCCAGACTTAACGCCATCAAACTTTTTTGTGGGGTATATTGAAAGATAAAGTTTACAATCTTAAGCCGAAAACAATTCAGGAATTACAAAATGCAATTTCAGATAAATTTCATGAAATTACCATTGAAGAGTGTAAAAAAGTTTGTAAAAGTGTCGCTGGTAGAGTTCAAAATTGTATGGAACATGATGGAGAACATTTTGAACATCTGAGTTAAATTTTAAAGTTAATAAAGTTGGTATCCTTTTTTTCATTAAATTTATTTTGATTTTATTTTTATTGACTAATTTTGTTCCCAAAAATCGTTTTTTAGTTCAGAAGATCATTACTGTAAAGATCACCAATGTGGGTATTGAATTAGATATTTAATAAATTTGAGATATACCTTTTACTTTTATTTATCTTTAAATTGCATTCATATTATAAAGAAAAAAAGGATATTAAGAAAGGGCGTTATTTATGCCGCACCCTGTATATAAACCCTCTTCCCGCTATCCAACCATTCTAAATAAAGTCAGGGCAATTATTAAATGCATTAAATAATTTTCATAAACAATTGAATGCCTACTAAAATCCATAAAATTCGATATCCGCATGATATCCCTTTTATATGCACATTCTTTAATTACTCCAAAAGAAAGCTGCATTATTATTTGATTTGTATATGTACCAGATGAAAAAATTAGAAACCGCTAATACATATACAGAAAATAAAGTTCACTAATAGCAAATATCACATTTTATTCTGAATATATCAGCAACGTTAAAAATCAATGAGCCAGAACTTTAAATGTCTTCAGTAGGAGTGACGACTAATTACTAAATCTGTTATAGTGATAAAAATTTTTATTAATGCGTTGGTATAGAAAATGTTATGAATAAGAAGGTGTTGGTATAGAAAATTTACCTAATCAGATGTGGTTAATATATTAAACTTTATTAATATGTGGTCACATATCAAATAATAATGGGATGGAGTAGATATAGTAAATTATATTAATAATATTAGGTCGATATAGTAAATTTTATTCATGAGATGTGGTTGATGTAGTAAATAATATTAATGAAATTTCGTTGATATTGTACATTATATTAATGAGATTAGGTTTATATAGTAAATTTTATTACTGAGATTATGTTGATAAAGTTAATTATATTAATGATATTTGGTTGATCTAGTACATATTTTTAATGAGATTTAGTTGATATAGTAAAAGTTAATTATGACATGTGGTTGATATAGAACATTTTAATGAAATGTAGTTGGTTTAGTAAATATTGCTTTTCTTATGTAGCATATAAAACATAATTAAGCAACACGAAAGCTCACAGCGAGCCATGCATCCGTAGTTATATATCGAAAAAATTGTCACAATTCGTAATAGTTTTGAAAAAAATGTTTACCATCTGTGATCTAGAGTACATACCGTATTTTCAAAATAGAATCGCTTTAGAAGTCAGATTAGTTAGTGGGGCATCAATAATCAAAGATATTTTGTTAAATAGAATAAACAGACAAACAGTTTTTAAGTACGCTAACAGGCAAAAATAATTTTATATTCTTCCTTAATTTTAAGTTAAATACTTATGTATATCGGATTTAAAATCTATAAGAGAAAAATTTATTTAGTTTGTGTGTTTGTCTGCTCTCTTTTTAAAGTAAAATAGTTGTCCTCGTGTTATTTATAAAGTTGTGCTTGGTTTTAATGCACGCAGAACTCTGTAGTATTGAGCTGAAAAAGCGCTTACGTCCACGAAATATGAAGTTAAAATTATCAGATGTTTAGTTTTCTTGGTATTTCTTTTGCAAATACGTTACCGCATCCGAAGTGAGCTTGTCTCGTACAACTGGCAGTATCATCAGCAAGTACTTTCCTGAACAAACTCACTACATCTTGACTCATCATTTGGTAGGAATGAATGGGGGCATTGTGTTTTATTTCAATTTTAAAATTGATATTCTCATGAAGATTGGAGGTTCAATTCTCAGAGCGGACGACCGTCAAATAAAATTAGGAATTATTTAGGACCTTTATCTAGCCATGACTTACAGAAAGCGAGTATGCTGTCACCGCGAAGGATTCCGTTAGAAATATCGCCTAAAATCCCGGATTCGACATAAAGAGTCTCCAATTCGACAAAATACACCTGAAGATGGTCGGAAGTAACATCGATTGAAACGTTGTGAAAATAGAATACAAGATGAATAATTCAAATAGTTATTTTGCACTAGTATACCTTCAAATGTGTGCATTTTATGTATTTCATTGTGATTAAGAGTTTCTTTTATTAGTTTAGCATTTTAACAAATACCTTTGTCACTAAGTTTTCTAATAATTGCGATTTCTGTTTGTTTTTTTTTTTGTGTCGAATTCAGAAAATAATTTTTACATTTCCTGCTGTGTTGAAATGTTTCCGTTTTACTCATATATTTTTTCATAGAAATGTCTATTTCCTGCCAACACATGTTTAACAGACAACATATAAGGATACTACGAGGAACGTTCGAAATGTTATGAGTCCTGTTTTCTTATTCCGCCCAAATGGATCCGAGCAGACTGCAAATTGCACTGTTATGATATATCATACATTCATAAAATGAAAATGGAAGCTCTCTTTTGCGGATATTGACGACGATGCAATAGTTTAAGGAAAAAACTACTGTTGTGAATGTTCGTCAGAAGCAAAATAAAATGTCATCGAAATCTTCATGCAGAAAACATTGAATCAATCAATATCAACCAGTTCCTGTTGAACGTTTAGGAAGGATTTTAAACGAAGGGGATTTACTTTTTAAAAGACTCTTCTAAAATAGACAAAGATGTTTGAAATTGGGATACAATGAAGGAGAAATATAAAGAATTATAAATAAATACAAATTAATATTAAGTTTCTACTTAAAACAAGTTTACATGATACTATATAAAATCGGATAATAACTACCAGAGAATATTGGCAATCCGGATTTGGGATGTTATTCTGTGATTTATTTAGTATCCACCTCTATCTTGCACACGAAAACAGATAGAACTCTTAGAAAACGAATTCAAGTCTGTTGGGATATTGAGCTATAAATGTATCCTAATATTATATGCAGCTAAGACTAATCTTATTTCCTTTAAACATTACAAAACCCCTTCTCAACCATCGATAGCAATGATTATTAAACCCTACGTGAGAGACCTTATGTTAAACTTCTGGGCATAACATTCGCACACAGCATGAACCAGTAGAAATACATTGAATAATTCCAAAGGCTAATGGTAAGAAGGAGGATTCATTCTACCGTGCTAAAAAATTATCCACATGCCCTCGACATGTTACTTTAGCAACAAAATCGCACACCTTCACTGTAGAAATATCTAAGTGCTGGGAAACTTTGTATTCTAATAGCTTTATCCCTAAGATTACTGGGTTTTGCAATCCCTTCCATATAACATGCTCCTCTTACTGGAAAAGTTTGAATATAAGGTAAACCGATAAGTCGTTCATCCTCTCTAAACACAATTTCAAAGAACATATACTTACGTATAAGTAGTAATGTAATGTTTTGACCCTTTTGGTTGTGATCATAGCGTAGTATCTGTTAACTGCAGCAAGCGGGAGCAATGGTCAAACCATTATTATTATTCTTATTGTATTCTTATAAATTGATTTGAGCTACGAATGCTCGCTGGATCAGTTATTATGAGTAGAAGAATAAAAAATTAAATTGCGAAAGAAATGATTGACGTGTGAATCGCAAAAAGAATGTGAAAATAGAAAATATATGTAAACACTATTTTGGAGTTTTGAATAAACAAATAACTAGGTCAATTAGATTGGTATGAAACACGTAATTAGGTGACGTAAGAGAACACGTGATGTAGTTAGTTTTGGAGAGATTGAGAGAGTTGTGGATTGACCACTAGAGCCGACAGACGTCTAGACAAGGGTGGAAAGACAGCTAGGAGTGGGCTGTTAGAATATAAAATGTAGAAACTGCTGATCCTTTGATAACTATTTGAGACAACTGTAATAAATTTATATTATAAAAATATAAAGAGTTGTTTTAATGGTTTCACAAATAAGAACAATTGTCTCAATTATATAGTGCTGATCGCTTCATGGTTCGTCACGGAGCAGCGGGGTGATACAGAACTCCTCAAGAAAAAAAGTATGAAGCATATATTATTATTCTTACATAGGAACTGTAAAACTATCCCGTGTGAAAAGTCTGATACAACGTGACTCGGTTTACACGTCAATATGATGTCCCCTGGCTAACAACATACATACGATTTATACGTTTATTATCTGTTTGTAAAAAGAACAATACCTTACATCCACTAGATTACACATGACACGTTTTAATATATCATCTCCTCCAATATAAACCAATATACAACAGTAAGCTGTTTGTCGTAAACATGAATAAAAATACGTTCTGTTTATTTTATTAAAATATTTTCGTTATCAAAATACTCGATAATTTATTCTTTATTTTCTAATAGCTCTAATTACTGCTTCAATGTAAAACCGAATATTATAGATCTGAAGATCTTACGAATATATATATATATATATATATATATATATATATATATATATATATATATATTCTTAATAGTAATTCTACAGTTAATAATAAATACGATATATAAGTCGATATGAAAATAAAGATATACGTAAATCAGTAATAAGCACATTTTATACATTGTATATATCAATTCATTATGGCATAATTAGAAGGTTACACCATATGACATAATTAGAAGATTACATTAACCATAATTTCTACGAAGTCAGCCTTTTATATATCTTTTTTTCAGAATCGTTTGAGATGATAAATTTGTATAGCTATTTTATTATTTGCGGACTGTTATCCTCATCTTCATATTGGACGGGATAGGAATGCTTAGTCTCTTTACTATATCCCCAGTAAATACTGCCATCCATAGTTTTCGTTGTTTCACCACGTTTTGGCCAATTAGTCCTCTGGCCTGCTTTAGGTAGGATTGAAACCACTATCTACGGACAAATCTCACATGGAACGGAAGCGTTTCAACGCATCTATGCATGTGCCACAAGTAAGAGACTCAGCATTCCTTTCCCCTCGCAGATAATGACCTAAATAAGGCCAGAAAATGAGTTGGTCGCAACATGCTGAAACAACAACAACTATGAAGATAAAGATAATAGCGGGCAAATAAATACATAAGCTTTTGTGCTTACGTTAATGAAACTGGAATAAGTTAGGTAATTTTTGGAAAATTTTATTTTTACATTGGATTATGCTATACTAAATATAGCACAGGGCATTTGTGGTAACATTTTATGTACAATAGCATGTAAAATCCATTTCTGACTTTTTTTTTGTCTGATTAGCTATATTATTATTTTGGAAATTTTTCATTTTCGAGGATATTATAGTGAATCTTGGTTCTGAAATTGATGAATATGGAAAGAAGTTATATCAGTATATTCCAGCAATATGGACAGGTTTTAAAAGAAAAAAAGTGAACCCTGTCATGTTGGCAGGATAGTGCTTTGATATAAAAAATGAAGATGAGGACACTGTTTATGCTGTGTTTTCATTCATAACCAATCAGAATAAAATATGATTTATAGTACATGAAAACGGTGTCTAACCTTTTGAAAAAATAGAAAGTTTTAGGATAGGTTTCTAATCCGGAAACAAGTCTTCTGTGGAATGTGCCTTTTAATCATTGTGTCTTTTATTGCACAGTGTTATCTTATATTGAGAATATTAATTATTTATAAGTTTTCTATTGTTACTTGTTTTCTGAACAAAAGATTATTGGATAGAGGTGCATTGTTACAATTGTAACATCAACTTTATTGTGGAGATGTATCTCTAATTCACTGACGTAGTTAGAACTGCATCAAACAAAATGCCCACGACTACTATATATTGGAATCACTAGATATAAACCACTCAATATGGTTTGATTACACGTTTCATATATGTGATATTACCAAGTATATTTAACTAAATGATACATATTCATTCCACGAGCATTCCTTTTTTCTTTTTTTTGCTTTCTTCTCATTTTAAATACGTTTTCTATAACATGACTTCAGCTGAACATACCTAATATATGTGCTGCGGCAATTTAGTAATAAAAAAAAACAGATTGTCTGGGGAAACACACTTATATCTCTGAAGTGTTAGTTGGCATAAATCCCTTTGTTTGATCAGACAGGAGTCGTAGAACCATGAATCTTGTTAACAATGTGTCGACAAAAAGTTGGCTAAATAAATATAAAAGAAAGAAAAAACGTCGTTCCAAATATTGGTCACAGACGCTTTTTTCTAAGAATCCCTACTGGCCGTATCACTTGATGATTGAATATTATTGTACGCTCGGAAATATTGATCACGAATTACTACGTGACGTTGTATTTCCTTAATCGGTTTTCGTTAAAAGAGATGGTTGGTATATGAAGAATAATATTGCTCTAACTTCTAACACTAATAGAATCAGTAATAATATTAATATTTTATTTACTACGACTAATACTAATTACACACACACATATATATATGTGTGTGTGTGTGTGTGTGTGTGTGTGTGTGTCTGTCTGAAAACAGTAATTCCACATTTACTGATTTTATATGTGGTTTTATGTGTGATTTCATATGCTAATTTGAAAAATAAATAGACGTACGGTATTTCACAATTCTACAAGATTTTCACCTGTTTGTCTATTGAATTTTTTACTTTACTTCTTACACCGGTAACCCACATTTTTATAGCCTTATAATACAATTTTATTTTATTTACCAGCAGTACTTCTGGCAAACTACCTTTGTCTCTCTCTCTCATATATATATATATATATATATATATATATATATATATATATATATATATATATATATATATATGAACAAATGATTAATAAAACATGTTAAAAGACATCTTGAAAAAGAGTTAAATGTTTTTAACTCTTTTTCAAGATGTCTTTTAACATGTTTTATTAATCATTTGTTCATATTATAAGCTCTATTTCCTTTTCGGTTTTATTGAGCTTTTACATCTGGCTGAGTTTATTTTACTTGTAAATATTAACTCTTTAATATTTATAATATATTTTAAGTTCACCATTTTGATTACCTTGGTAAACTTATTGTAATTTTTATTTATATATATATATATATATATATACATGTATATATATGTATATATATATATGTATATATATATATAAATATATATATATATAATGTATTACTTTGGTTTCCTAGATGCTAATCCAATGAGGTCTGACATTTATAAAAAGCGCAGAATGAAAGTAGAATAGAAACCTCATTGCTAAGATATGCTAGTCTATATTTCATTGTGATTTCCTTCGACATGCAGCATCTTCAGAGTATGTCTTACAATGAACTGAAGCTTTCAGTTTCTCGTAAAATAACGGCCTGGAGATGTTGCATCTCGAAAGAAATCGCAACTGAAACACGTATGCACTTGTGTAGCTAATACTTATCAATAGAAATATATGCGGATTTACATTAATGAAATCTGATTTTGTTGAAATATACAGACTTGATAGCTAATGAATAGACAGGCCGACAGACAAGTTTGCACTGATATTTACTTTATATATAACTAGGTGTGCAGCATTAATTTATATGCTTCTTCTCTCGAGTATATTTTCTTGGTGTATCTTAAATGGTTTCTGTCAAATAATCTTGGGAGAGTTCAAAGTGGAGACCGAGTGATGTTTCTGATAAAAAATGTGAGGAATTGATGTTTTCTTCGTTGGGACCTCTATATGATACTATAGTTATTTGGTTTCTATTTGAGATAATCTTTTTAGCTTAAGTAGTTCTAGACTTGCTCTTGTGCAATTTCCATGAAAAATAAGACATCTTTATATCTGATATAGAATGTGAACATGATACCAGAAACAGAATAGTGTATTTTTTTTTTACATTTAGTGTTTCTTATTCAAGTAATGCCTCCTTATGGTTCTTTTTAAAAAAATATTGCATGATTCTTATGTACCTGATATATTCATTCTTCCTAATCCTGAATTACATATGGTTGAGCCGGATTAGCCATGATTGGCTAAAGGTACCTTATATTTTACAGGAAACAACATGAATGGCCTATAGGCAGATATATCAATTATAAAACTATAACATCAGTGCAATTCCTGTCTTAGCCCGTTGGTTAAGACCCGACTGTAGCATTTGTTCTTTTTCACACTTCATAATAGATTTGTTCTAGACCGGGGAAAAATAAATTCTGAAAGAAATACGACTTATTTACAATTTTGTGCCGCGGCTAAGCGTGTCAGTTTTTAAAGAGCTGGGGTTTCTGATTCTCCGTACCTAAAACAGAATTGGACTTAGATGAGCAAAAGTGTCTTTTAAAGAATATCGCATATATTGAACAGAATACTGCGTAGTTGCTTCCAAGCTGAACATATCATGCTTGTTTTCAAGCTAATCTTTTTTTTTGGGGGGGCGGTCAAATTTAAATTCATTTGTAACTATCGTGTTCAATTCTCAAAAAATGTCATCATAGTAGGTTTACAAACATATGTTTTAATGGTATTTGTGGCTAAATAAGCGATGACATATAAGAAAACCGGTACAATACATTAGGAAAATTTCAAATTTAAATCTATATAAGTGGCATTGCTGTTCTGTTTCGTATTCCCCCATATAGGTATCCATTACCAAAACGCACATTGATAAAGATACAAGCAGCGGTTATCTGGCCTTGTGAAATCGAAAAATATGAATAATAAACTTAAATTCATTCAGCTGTCGTATTTATTATTCTGGGCACTATTGTCTATTGAATATTTTATTCTATCAAATATATAATACTGATTTCAAAAGATTAAACTAAAATGACTTGAGTTCCATCACATAGAATCGAAACACCAACATTTAACCCTCCAGTCGCGTTCCTTAGTCATCGTTTAATAGATAAAATATATTTTAAATTGATCCATTTGCAACTTTGAATGAATTTGCGCATGTGCACAAGTAATATAAATAAGCAGTTTGCATTATAGCTTCTTGACATATTACTGTACATATCATTCATCCATCCAAACAAAGAGCTTAATCCTTTGCGTACGGTTACAAACTCCTGTAATTCTAGGGTTAGAGGCCCCGTAGTTTACGATTTTATCATTTAAATATTTACATAGAGACACAAAAAACAAATCTACTGTTTTATTTATAGAGATTATTTGTACCAAACTTCTAATGTATAAAATCATTTAATTATGTATTTGAATTAGGGATGTAGCACTGATTTTCATATTTAATGATTATTTTGCATGCAAAAATATTATAAATAATATATACGGCATAATCACGTTGGCACACCGGTTCCCGTCAGATCACCAAACTTAAGCAACGTTGAGCCTGGTCATTACTAAAATGGGTGACCAATTTTGGGAGTCCAGGTGGTGTATGTATGAGGACGTCGACACCTCCCTGCAAAAAGTTGCAAAAACCTAACGTCGTCATCTCCCCTAATGGGGATATACATGCGACTGGGGACCGCTTGTGAATTTCATACTCCCATGAAACTCCCTCCTTTGGAGAAAGCCGGTTAAACCCTGAATAGGTTTAGTGCTGACTGCACACACATGCAATAAATAATAAGTGAAAAAATACCACGAAGATGTTTCTAAGCTGACTACAACATAGTCGTTTTAAGGTCCGATGTGAACAGGTTCTGTATAAATCAAACCCTAATATAATGTTACATAGCTAAGCTTCACCACCAAGTTATACATTAGCCTTTATCGTTGAGTGATATGGAACTTTAACAAGCAAGGACTATATGTCAAATAAACATGCGTTTAGTCATGTATTCTCTGTGAATTATTTCGATTATTATTTTTATTTTCAAGGTACTGATTAGTTCTTTTATTAAAGTATACACACACGCGGGACCCCCCCATATATATATATATATATATATATATATATATATATATATATATATATATATATATATATATATATATATATATATATATATATATATATATATATGTATACGTATACAATATATGTAATATATATATAATATATATATAATATATACATAACATATATATATACAATATATGTAATATATATAATATATATATAATATATACATAACATATATATGATATACACATAACATATATATATATAACATATATATATATATGATATGATATGATTGATATATATATATATATATATATATATATATATATATATATATATATATATATATATATATATATATATGGAAGCAACCGAGCGGCGTTGCCCGTTCGTAAAATACGCTTAAATATGATTTTTCAGTTAATCTAAATTTCTTATTCGTTATTTAAGAGTCAATTCTCTCATGATTATTTGTATAGTTATTTCAAAGCTTTAAATGGAAAAATATGATTTGGGTATTATCAGCTTGAATAGGTATAAAAAGCATATAGCTATCCCTCCTACTTACTAAGTAAGCTTAGTTATATGCATATTTGCACTTAAAAAACGAGTGTAGTGTACGTATAAACTTATATTCGTTCCTGCTTAATAATTACACGTTTAGTCGACTTACGCCTATTCAATTTCATTTATTTTTTCAATCTTGACTTTTAGCAACTATTTGCTGGATATATGGAGTTAAAGTAATACTACGTTATGGTAAACACTTACCCACGTTATTTGGATATTAAGTACGTAGATCTTGCTTAAAGCAGTGAATTATTAATTATACTAACTATTAAGACAATATGTTGACTGCCTTTTTTCGTTCACATATTTTCGTGTTTACTCTAAATACGTGTAAAATCGATATGCACCTATATTGTACAGGTATGGCTAGGAAAAATCTTAAGCACAACAGTTGTTCCAGACAGTCCATACTAATTAAATAACCTTCATGGAAACTTTCTTTCCAATTGTCTGATCCTTTCATTCAAACTGAGTATAGGCATCATATGAGGGGCGTGCAATAAGTAATGCCCCTGACCACGATCCAATAGCAGGAGAGCAACGAAACTGTGCACAGTTATTAGTCTTTCTCTACATAGGAACCACTCAGAGTTATGCATTTCTCCCATCGTTTGATGCAGCTCTGGAGAGCGTTTTGTAGAACAACACGGGTTGGTCCTCCAACCACGACGTGACTTCAGAAACCAAGACTGTATTATCTGGGAAACACTTTCCTTTCAACAACAACTTCATGGCTGGGAAGATGTGAAAGTCAGAGGGTCCAAGGTCAGAAGAGTAGGGATGATGGGTGAGGATTTTGTAACCACACGCCCGTGCTTCTGATCTGGCGACATGCGAGGTGTGGACCGGAGCGTTGTCCTGCAAGAGGAGGGTACATTTGCTGATCTTGCCTCGCCTCTGGATTTTGATAGCTTCCCTTAATTTCCTCATAAGTGAAGCATAATAGGCTCCTATAATTGTGGTACCCTTTGCCAGGAAATCTTTAATTACTACTCTGTCTTGGTCCCAGAAGACTGTGAGCATGACCTCGCCAGCAGAGGGCTGCACCCTTGCCTCTATTGGAGGTGGTGTGTCAAAGTGCTTCCACTGCATTGGCTGGGCTTTGGTCTCTGGATCATAGTGATGGACCCAGGTTTCATCCTGTGTAATCAGTTGTATGAAAAACTTTGACTCATCTTCTTGGCACATCTCAAAATTCATCCTCGAGCACTCGGCGCGTTCTCGCTTCTGGAATTGTGTGAGTAACTAGGGAATCTATCTGGCAGACACCTTATGCATATGTAAATGGTCATGAATGATAGTTTCTACAGAATGTGTACTAATCTTGACATCTTGGGCTATGAGTCGAATAGTAATGCACCGATTTTCCAAAATAGCAGCCCGTCCTTTCAAATACAAAAACTGGATCACTGCTCGACATTCAACAGAATCCATTTCACACCTGACTCAGTTTAAATACCTGGAAAACAGAAACCACAATTAGTTCAGAGCTGTAATTTGCTACATAACCCGTATATAAATCATTGCATTTGCAAAATTTCCGCTAGATCAGACAACTGGAAGTGGGACAGGGCCATTACTTATTGCACGCCCCTCGTACCAAATGCCAGATATTTACCCGCTATTTTACATATTCAAAACGAAAGATATTCTAAAGATTTTACGCGTCTCTTCACGAGGAGTTCTCTTTTATATTTGGCTCACCTTGTTATTTGTACTTATTGTTCATGAGCTTAATCTCTGCCATAATTACTAAAATTATAGAGATCCTCGCTCAGATTCTAGTTTCTTTTTATCTCTATCAATATATTTAACAATGACGTCATTTTAATTTTGATTTCCAAAAAAAGAAGACCCCCAGTCTTCTCCTCCGTTGTTGCACACAATACAGTGCATTTTATGGGATGCAACTGATTTTTGGTGAATTGTCCTTGAATTTTCAAAGCCCCAAAATCTGTAATTTTGTCTGTTAACGAATTCATTCATCCCCAGGCTCCATATGTTGCACAAGCTTCATTCATAAGGAAATAGTTATAAACCGTGCAAAATGTTGTGTAGTAAGCTTCGAAGTATCCCAAGTTGTGTGGAACATCGTCGAAGCGATGCTTAAGGTTGCTGCTCGTTACCCTCCCGCGCTCTTTCGATATTTTCATTTGTGATGATGTTTCGAGGTCTTTCAGCTCGCGGAAGATAAAGTACAGTTCCCTGGTGTTCATATCGGCGCACGGTGTTTTGAATTAAGTTGTGACGTGGGTATCCCTTACATGGAAATTCCATCGATAAGCTCTTGGATTCCAAATAATTGAACCCTGATTTCGCAAAATAATTTCACAGCTTGCGTCGGTTGTTAAATGCTGTACTTATCTAGAATCTATTTCCAAAATTTTCTGAAAAAAGCCTTTTGTAGATACAAAGAAAAAACGAACACACATACACACATGCATTTTCGCTTTTATACTTATAGATAGGTCAATTATGTAATTATAATTACTATGTACTCAATATACAGAAGTGGTTTCAAAAGTTAAAATAGTGATTTGGGTACCACCAGCTTTATTAGAAATTAATGCATACGGCTCTCCATCGTAAGTATTTACCAAAAACTTGTATATTCTCTGAGGCCGGTCAATCAATGTGCTTTTCAATCTATATAATTTATTAACAGACTTTTGTCATTTGTCTGCAATACATTCACACTGACAGCGAATAAAAGAAACAGAGCTGATCTATAATAATATTTTGTTTTATTCCACACTGACAATAATTTTCGATTTAGTTTAGACGAGGGTTGACACTGGTCAAGGCGTGTTGCGCGGATAT